>NC_066844.1:6067527-6168218 GCF_001640805.2 Lates calcarifer
CACTCTCCCCTATTAATCTAGTGTCTACTTATTAATCAGCTGGCTTATAGTTAACATGTAACATTGCCTCCTACGAAGAAAAGATCATCAACTGTCATGTTTCAGCTAATTATTTACAAAGGACTTTTACAAGGAGAAGTATTCCCTCCAGGTTGTATAGCTTGGCTGTTACCTCCTATAAAATAACAAGTTCCAGATGGTCTGAAAACCTGTGTGCATATTTGGATGTCCTACCATGAAATATTCTCAGATTATTTACTGCTGTCCTCAAAAAATGTTCTTACATAGAGAAAGTGTTTCTCACGCAAGAGGGCTAAGAAAATTGACGGTTTTCAAGTGAAGTATCTATGAATTTAACCTGCTCTCTTTTTAAAATCTTTCTCTTGTGCAGCTCACCCTGGCTTGTGCCTAACAGAGCCATGCATTACTGTGGCCAGTGCAGTAATGGGAGCCCTGGACCGATCTGTGGACCCCTGCCATGACTTCTACAACTTTGCCTGTGGGGGCTGGGTGAAGAACAACCCCCTCCCTGAGGGCAAGTCCCGCTGGGGACCTTTCAGTAACCTCTGGGAGCACAACATGCTTGTAATGAAGCACTTATTAGGTGAGGGCCCTCGTCTGAGTGTTGTCCTCAGCTGCCTTTACCCTTGGCAAAGGGTAATTTTCTGGCTCATTTTTCAGCACTGGGGAAACAGTTTGTTTTTCATTCACATTCATTCATTTTATCTTATATCTTTCTTTGAGCAGAAAACACAACGATGAAAGGTCTGAGCAAGGCTGAGGAAAAGGCCCAGCGATATTATCAGGCCTGCATGAATGAGGCCAAGATTGAGGAATTAGGAGCTAAGCCACTACAAGAGCTAATCAACCAGGTATGCTTATTTTCTGAAGCGGTCAAACATCTGACACATTCATCATTTCGATCTGACCCTCTTCATTTCTGTCAAAAGAAATAATTTCCTTGCGTCCAGTAGTCTCTGACTGTCTGCTTGAACCTTGTCTGTCTTAGATAGGAGGATGGGCCCTGACGGGACCCTGGGACAAGGACAACTTCCAGGAAGTTCTGCGAATAGTGTCAGCCAACTATCGCACCTCACCTTTCTTCACTGTGTTTGTCAGCACCGACTCAAAAAACTCCAACAGCAACATCATCCAGGTGAGAGGGTCAGAGATTTGCACACAGGCCACTTTAATTGGCTTTAATAGTCTTGATTAAAGCAACATAATGTAACTATTGCTGAGCAACAGCGCCCTCTGCAGGCACAAGTGGTAATTAATTCTGTCGGGCTCCAAGCCCGTCCAAGTCCAAGCAGTTAAGTGGTTTCTATGTATGCTTATCAAGCACTTCACTGGAGCTCCGACTGTATAGTCCCATGGTGTATATTACCCATGATCCTCAGGGTGCAGAGTGGGAGTGACAGAGGCTCCACTCTCCCTATTAAAAGTCAGCGCACCATCAAAATGATTCTGAAGCTGTTAAACTAAGCTAGATGAAGCTACTGAACTAAAATAGTTACATAACCTTGCTTTCATTTGAACAATTGTATGTAATTCTCTGTATTTATCTAGAATTACATCTCAGACAGTGCTCCTACGCTGACATCTTTGATCACAACTTAACAGATTCACATGCACATTTAAATTCTATATTATTAATATTTTATATTTTCTCCAATAGAAGCAGCTGCCATAGATGACAGATTTTATCTTGATATCCATATCATTTTCACAGTGGTCTTACATTCATGTGCAATACTATTGTTTACACTTCTGTACACACTTCTATACATAAATCCCTCTTTTTATGTACGTATAGTGTTATATTCTCTTATATAGATAGTGCTCTATAGTGCTCTTACTGCAGAGCTGACATGTTTTCCCTTCCCACTCATTTCATTGTTATGGTTGACCCTGCGTTAACCTTCATATGACTAATAGAACTGAACATTGGCAGCTTGACATGAGAATTCATTCCTTTGTAAGGTGTCATGAGACCGTAACAAATGGTAAAGATATGATCTCTGTCGAGGTTCTGCTTTTAGCCTGCATGCTGGCAACACAGGAATATAAACAAAAGGCTGTTTTGTGAATATTGAAATGTAGGGTGAGCTGAAAGTCATAGGATATCTCTCTTGACTCCAGGTGGATCAGTCCAGCCTGGGACTACCTTCAAGGGATTACTACCTCAACAAAACAGCAAATGAAAAGGTACAGTGAACAAACAGTTTACCGCATTACACTGGTTTCACAGAAATTAAAACTCCAGATGCCTGTGCAAAGTTCAACACAGTTTGTTATCTAATCTAGATCTGGAGTTTTCTGTGATGAGAACATTGAAAAAAAAAAAAATAAGAATTCATTTAGAGTTTGACAATATCCAAAGGCTCATAGCTCATTTATTAAAAGAGAAATATTTCAGCCTCAGGGTAAAAACTTTGCATAGTAGCTTGAATTTGCACAGTTTAGGATTACTCTCCTAATGGAATTTTATTACACACACAAACACCCCTCATCTTCCCAACCACACCCGCCTCCGCCTCACTGTCCTACCTACTTGGACTTTGCAGTATTTGACGGCATACCTCAACTTCCTAATGGAGTTAGGGGTCCTTCTGGGTGGCTCAAAGGAGTACGTCTCAGGCAATGATGGAGGAGATTGTGGACTTTGAAACCACCCTGGCCAACATCACAGTCCCTCAGGAGGAGAGACGGGATGAAGAGCTCATCTACCATAAGATGGAGGCTAAGGACCTGACTGTGAGTGTCTCCTGGTTTGATAGTATCAGCCTGATAACTCAGCAGAAATGGTATACACCACTTAATCATGCTCTGCAAGTTGTGACTGTTAGACTGCCGTACCAAAGGAAGTGGCAGTGTAAGCTATACATATTTGTGTCCAGACTTTTTTTCAACATGTGTCCGTGTTTGTTTTTGTGTGTGTCTGGTCTTTTGGCTTTGTAGACTCTGGCTCCTGCAGTAGACTGGATGCCGTACCTCACAGAAGTGTTTGCTCCTGTGCCGCTCAACGAGTCGGAGCCGGTGGTTGTTTATGCCAAGGAATACCTCCAGAAAGTTTCTGACCTCATAACTAAAACAAATAAAAGGTCAGACACTTTGCTATACTTAATGGTTTTTTCCATTAACATGCGTAATACAGGCTGTGTGCTACTATGTAGGTGTAGATTTGTAAATACCTGTTCACTTTGATAAATAATAATGCAGTAAAATACATTAAAATGGAAAGGAGGAGGTCAATTTTTTTTATCATTAGTAGTGGTTATTAGTATTTACACCATTTATATCATAAGTACATATCCTCTTACTGAAAGATAGAGTAGAAAGCATTGAGGCAATATTGAAGAGAACAACAACACAATGATTTTGTAAATTTCTTTCCAGCCTACTCAACAATTACATGATAATGAAGGTGGTGAGGAAGATGGTCTCCATTTTGGACCAGAGGTTCCAGGATGCTGAGCAACGCTTCCTTGAGGTCATGTATGGAACCAAAAAGGTAAGAGATGAAGATATACGCCTTTTACAATCTCCATAACCCAGCATGACACAGATAGATTCAAACACAGAGGTGGGATTAAGCGAGTGAAAAGTTGGGGGGGGGGGGACAGTATACTGAACATGTTTGACCTGCGTGCAGATGCTCATCCAGATGATGTTTGTTAACTGAGCTCAAGCATCTCAGTTGCTGCTTTGTAATTGTTTTGCTGCTTTTTAAGTCAAACCAACAATTGCATTAAATGTTTATTTGAATTGTTATCAGGCATAGAACGAATAATCAAATCTCTCGGACAAGTCCAGTGGGTCCCAGTTTATGTGGGCACAGGAAATGGCCCAAAGCCAAACAGCTGGGTTTAGACGGCTTTTCATTTGAACTCTTGTTTCATTTTTAGCAGATACAGGAAAAGAGAAGCTGAATTTTCCCTTCACTGTGACTAAACAAGAAACCTGGTTTCCCTAATTGGGGTAAGAGGTTTAAAAGAGAAATGTGCTCAACACACATGGCCTATATGTGTAACTGGGTTTCTAACAAGGTATTAGTGTGCACATATATGTGCATATGACAAAGATCCAGCACAGCGTAAGAATCGCTGAGGCAACAATATGAACAACTGAAGGGAAATATTATGTGTAGGCTCCTGTGTTTGAAAAGTAATTAAATATAAACTCTAAACTGCATCATTATACTGTATGTATCAGCCAGTCTTGATAGTGGGTAGTGGAGAAATCTGAGTTGCACATAAATGACTAACTGCAGCTGCACGTAAATAATTTACGATATTTTCTTTTTCCTTTCCATTTCTCTCAGTAACTTGTTTTTCATGTGAATGTAAAAGTGCTGTGGTGTGAGTGGAGAGGCTCAGCTAAATTGCCAAAAAAATACAATTTTCTCACTTAGCCCTAGTTGTATCCAGCCCTGCAGATAGTTTGGGCCTCTCATTTCCAGGTTTAGAGATCAGCCTTTGTGATTCTGGCCTGGCCGTCACCCGCACAACAGAGGTGAATGGAATTTCTTTTGTGCCGTTCAAGACATTAAAAATTCACATTTGAAAAATTCAATAGCAGCATGTCTTTCCAGGAACAGTAAACTCGGTGGTTTCTCTAGATAATGCACTGACCTCGCTGTGAACAGTTTTCATTGGAATGGGTCCTGTTAGAAGAGGGCATTGTTTCTGGACAGTGATGTTGTTGCTGAATTTCGTAAGTGTAGTTTTTCAGTGCAGTTAGAGCCACAAACAAAATGCTGTTCAGCTCCATTGTATTGGAGTAGAAGCAGGAATCAAACCAAAGCCACATGCTACTACATTACAGATAAGTGACCCTTAAACTGATCTTTTAGTCACATTCGAAGATGCTTATTACTGTCAGTGTGTGTTGAGTTGACTCTGCAGCAAGTTGCACTTCCTCCTCAGTGAATTACTGTTTGACTGTGAAGGCTTCAGTGACCGCAGTTTTTATCTGAGCAAGATCCTGTTTCCTCTGCCTTGTTTTCCACTGGGGTCAAGCTGTAATAACAACCCCTAAAACTTTCTATGTGTGTCTCTCTCTGCATCTGTTTCAAGTGAGAGTGCAGCTGTGTCTCTTTTTCCATCTGTGTCTGTGTTGCCTGAGTAGATTTTACAACTTTGCTTGCTCAGAATTCTCCTCATTTCCTCTCTGTGTCCTTGTTCCTTTTTATCTATATATACATGCAGCTCCATTTGTCCTTGTCCTTCCTTTCGCCTGATAATAACTTTATCATATAGGATGGTGGTTCAATGTGAGATTTTGATTATGAGTATACATATAAAATATCTTTTTTAAATATATATGGAGCCATGGTATGTAAATTTGATGAAATTTGTGACTATAAAAGGCATTTCTAGTTTGGTCTTTGAGGCTCAAGACAGGTCAAAGAACAGCTCAATAATAAGTTAAGCAGCCCTTTACAAATTAGGATTATGTCTTTTCCTCATTGAAATCATTCCTCTTCTCACTCGTTTCCTTAAATGCTGTTCAGGTGGTCAGCTCGCTTGCACAGCCTCAGTTTTGTGTGAAAATTGGCCGTTAGTTGGCACGTGGGCTGTCCTCTTGTTGCACTTTTGTTTACAAAAAAAACCACACCTACTCAGTCCTTTAGAGGGAACACAGTGTCTCTCAGCCCACAGAGGGATAACAGCTCAGCGTTGCTTCACAAGCACTGGGTACAGAGGTCATGAATTTCTCAAGATCCAGAACCTCATTTTCTCTCATTTCCTAGTTGGTGTTCATTTTCGTTGGCAGATGCCCATGGCTTTGAGGGATTTCTCAGCGTTCTACTTCATAAAAAAAAATATATTTATATATTATTATATTTTTATTATATATAGTATCACCATCTAGCTTTCACTTCCCTACTATTTCTACTGTTATCTCCACCTACACAAGCAACAAGTCCTCTCATATTCATCAGGATTAGTCATGTTCACTCTGGGAAATATAGGAAGTGACTAATTGAGGCAGACAACATGGGTTGAACCAAATCAGACACACTGAAAAAAAAAACACATTCCAAATAGTCTAAGTCTCATGTTAGAGAACATGAGGATGTAAACATGTCTTGATGTGTCAATTTGACGTTGCAGAGCTGCACGCCTCGCTGGAAGCTGTGCGTCAGTGACACCGACAGCGCCCTGGGATTTGCTCTTGGAGCCATGTTTGTCAAAGCCACCTTTGCTGAGGACAGCAAAGCCATTGTGCGTTTTTTAAAAGTCCCTTTCTCACAATAGCTGCTCCTGCTGTGTAAGACGATGAGCTTCTGACTTTTCCTTTGTCTCCTCTGCGCCTCAGGCTGAAGACATGGTTGCAGAAATTAAATGGGCTTTCGAGGACAGCCTGAAGTATGTGAGCTGGATGGACTCAGACACAAAAAAAGCAGCAAAAGAAAAGGTGGGAGAAAGAACTTGTCTTTTCCTGGAAGTTTTCCTATTGCCTCAGTTGCTTTAGGGAGACATTAACATCTGAACCGAGGTCTGCTGAACTGTTTCTGTGCTGAAGTGGCTGAGAAACACAGCGCTGCCACCTGGTGTAAAAATGTGTCTTTTACAGTTTTTTAAATGCCTCCTTTACAGGCAGATGCAATATACAACATGGTCGGATATCCAGAGTTCATCATGAATGCCACAAAGCTGGACAAAGTGTTCAATGATGTAGGTAGACATGGAGCTGTATTATGTGTCCTGACCATTCTGTTGCTTCTGTTCATCACATAACATCTCATTTTAATCATCAACTGAACTTTTCTCCTCTCTCTTTCAGTTCGAGGTGGTCTCAGACCTCTACTTCCAAAATGTCATGCAGTACTACAACTTCTCAGCCAGAGTCACAGCGGACCAGCTGAGGAAAACTCCCAACAGAAACCAGTGAGTTCTCCCTCTTCCACCCTCATGCCCAAGCGTCCCTCTTGCCAGAGAGAAGGTTGCACACTCCGACGGGAACACATTCCCATTATACTGACTCAGCGGAATACTGCTGCCATCCACAAATGTTCCCAGGCAACCAACTTCTCTCCACTGAACTGATCCTTGTCTCTAATTAGGCTGCGGCAGGGGGGTGTGGGGGGTGGGGTGGTCCCCATGCCTTCCAAACTGATCTGTAGTCAGGCTGGCACAGGCACAGACCAGGCAGAATCGATATTCTGAATTTGTTGTGACCTTGATGTCAACCTCATGTGGTGGCCTGTGTGCTCCTTCTGTTTGCAGGTGGAGCATGACCCCGCCAACAGTGAATGCATATTACAACCCAACCAAGAATGAGATGGTTCTGCCAGCAGGAATCCTTCAGGCTCCATTCTATAGTCGATCCTGGCCCAAGTAGGTCTCCTACAGAGCACTTCAAGTTTACTAAATCACATGGGTTTTATTAAAATAGAACAGACTACAAATTTATTGTCCGCCACAATCGAATATTGATAGGTTCAGAGTTGTACCCATATAAACACTAAAGCAGGTTTTGCTTCTCTAATCATTCCTTCTGTTCATACTGGCCATTAAGAGATCCACTCCTAATGTGCTCTCATTGTTAAAGATGGTGGGGAGAAATCCATAGTTCTTTCTCTGTGCAAAAATGCAACCTAAAGTATATCAGAGGCTGATATAAGGTGTCAGCAGAGTTAGACAAATAAAGTTTGTCTTCCAAAGTTACTAGACCAAAGAATTCCTGCATCCATCTGCTGCAACTCAGCAAACACAGAGAATTCTGTGCTAAATAGGCTTAAACTTTGGAAGATCCCCACTTGATTTGTCTAATGCAGACTGATGAAGCTTCAGAGGACTGTGGATTTTTTTCCCCTTATTATTTACATTTACAAGTCATGAGTATGTTTGGAAGGAAGCAGTCAATGACCAGATTAAGGTGCTATTTTCATGCAGTTTTGAAATAATGTGAACCTATTCTTTTATCTCACAACATCATGCAAGCAGCAGAGGATGGAGATACTATTAAAACATCACTGAACTAAAGCAACAGTACAGTTATGAAAAATAATCCAGCTCTATCCACGAAAATGTGATTTATTTAACTGCTGTTTTTTAATTTAGATGTTAGACTCCTGTGTTGTACTGTATCTATACATCCTGATAATCTGACTGAGCTGCTATTTTGTCTCTCTTTTGTCTTTATTCATTCATTCTATCTAAATGTTCCAAACTAATCTGAGATGTGAGTTATGATTCAGGGGAAGACATCCAATAATGTCACAATAATGACTAGACACCAGGAAGTCATTGCTCAACATCTCATAAAGCAGTTTCGTTTTTGCTAAGATTAATTTACTTGTGTTGTTAAGTGAACTTAGGAGGTGCTGGTAGCTTCATATTGGCATGTAACAGACAGATATGAGTCTAGTATCAGTTTTCTCTTCTAACTCTTTACCCAAAATGTCATCTATTACTTTAACCAGCTTGCAGTCAGTACACATAATTGTCAAAAAGTTCTTGGATGAAATAAAGCACCACATGTAAATTTTCAAATGTGTTTTTCTAATGTTCTCCAGAGCTCTTAACTTTGGTGGAATAGGCGTAGTCATGGGACATGAGCTGACGCATGCTTTTGATGACCAAGGTTGGTTAAATAGTTTCTTTTTAAACAATTTACATTTCAGAGAGCCCTCTAATACTAAGATGTTTAATAAGAAATGTCTTGAAGCAGGACTTGGCAGAGAAATCCTGTAATACTTCACTTTTTTGTTCAAACAGGGAGAGAATACGACAAGGATGGAAACCTGCGTCCCTGGTGGAAGAACTCCTCTGTGGAGGCCTTCAAGAAACAGACTCAGTGCATGGTGGAGCAGTATGGAAATTACAGCATCAACAAAGAGCCTCTGAATGGAAGGCACACCCTGGGAGAGAACATCGCTGACAACGGTGGACTCAAAGCTGCCTACAAGGTCTGATGTCTGACAGGAAGTAGCGTTCACCTTGAATATTTTCTCTATGGGATGAGGAGGATTTGAACATGAGGGAAATATGGCTTAGCTTCTGCATGAGAGCATTTAGATTTTTATGGAAAGTTTAAAGCGTTACTCCCACGTCACATAAGGCAACATTGGCAGATTGCGTGTTTACAAGGTTGTTAAACTATCACACGGACCTCAGATTAATCCCCTGCATTACTTTTATTTGTAGAGGCTGTTTGTGGGTCACGTCCATTAATCTGTATTGGAAAAAGCAGGTTGTGTGGTTTACAGTGAAGCCTGGAAATGCAACAGGTGGTTATGAGTGGCCTTGTCAGCCTCTGATTACTTCTTCACATGCACACATTCTTTCCATGTAATGAAAGGTCATAGGCTGTGAAGCAGACAAGCAAATCGTTTAAAGGTAAAAGCGTCCTGCATTAAATGGTACATGTTAACTGGAGGAAAACCTGTAGAGGACGTTTCTGTTTTCTTTGATTTATATTACTGTATACTTTTCCATGTGCAGAGCAAAACAGTGTTTGCATGTGTGTAACATGATCATTTGTTGCTTGGAAGGCTTACGTGAACTGGATCAAAAAGAATGGTGAGGAGGCCACACTGCCTGCCCTGGGTATGACGAACCATCAGCTGTTTTTTGTAGGATTTGCACAGGTTTGTATCAATCACAGTATATTCTTTTCTTTTGTCAATATGCTAATATGCTAATATTACTCCTGTGTGTGTGTGTTGGATGCTTTAAGTTTTCACTTGACACTTGTGTGTTCCACACTGAACTATGATTGGCTCCAAACCAGCTGTGGTGTTCAAAATCCTGCTCATATTTAAAGGAAGCAAAAGAAATCTGCACAGTGAAGCTCAATAGCAATGGCCTTGGTAATTTTATTTATATAGAACATTTCATTACATGTAAATTCAATGTGTTTTACATTGAATGACAAAATATAAAAATACAGGCATTAACATGAGAAAATAGGAATCGTAGGCAACGTGAACACAAGAATATATGCATGAGTCAAATGCAGAAAGTGAATTAGTGAAGCATAAACATTGCCTTCAAAGAGCATGAACAGTTCCTTTTTTTAAAAATATTGTGTCTTTGTATTGTTTTTGCAGGTATGGTGCTCTGTCAGGACCCCTGAAAGCTCACATGAGGGCGTGATCACAGATCCTCACAGCCCGTCAAGATTCAGAGTCATCGGCACCATCTCCAACTCACATGAATTCTCAAAGCACTTTGGCTGCAAAGCTAATGCTCCCATGAACCCTAAACATAAGTGTGAGCTTTGGTGATGCCTTATTGCTTGGGTGCTGTTCATCAGCAAGGAGCAAAATGGACGTCGGGAAAAATGTCCAGAGACACTGACAAAGTCTCTCTGGATGAGGGAACGCAAGAACCACTGAAACTACTAGCGCCTTGCCACTTAATGCTTACTGGGCTCCTCATCAGAGCAAAATGTGCCTGCTCTGTACGGAGGATTGCAATCTTCAGTGCTTCTCCACAAGGACTGTTGGTTTAGCAAACAGCTTTCCCCAAACTCTGAAGTTAGATGTAGCTATAAATGTGCTTTTAGAACACTGGAAACCCAACAGATGGTTACACAAAAATGGGAGAACCACTCTCTAATGGTTTGTTTGTCACATAAAGTGATAAATGAGCAAAGTGATGTTTCTTTTTCTTGTAATTCTTCACTGTGCTTGGATCTACTCTGGTTTATTTTTATTGTATTTTATTTATAGTCGCAAATTTTTATATGACAGTGAACCAGGAACCTGTAAGATTTTTAACCTGATGGAAGATGCAAACCTGGTTCACATGTGGACAATTTTAAATCCGTTTAACAAGAAGTGGTATAAATATGTTTTAATACTACAACAATAACAGTTTGTCTTTGAATTGTTTGGACACATTTTATGAATAATATAGTCAGTTACATTTTATAGAGAAGTTAATGCAATATTTGTGTTTTAAAATAGTCATTTTTAAAACACAAATATTGATTGATACTGGACCCAGTATCAAGAAAGCGGTGTCATATTGTTGGTATTTCATTTCTGTAACGTTAGACCAAAACAAATCAGAAACACAATGAAGGAATTCAGAAATTCACAGCAATAAATTAAAGCACCGGGTGTTTTGTTTTTTTTTTTCATTCAGAACTATGTGCCATACCTCTTTTTATGAATAAGAGTTTCTCACATTATTTTGTATAATAAAATGGACCTTAAAACATCTTTGTGTCATGTCTGCAGATTTGTTCAGTTGTTTGAAATCGCACACAAACATCTTTCTGTTGTGCAAAGACGTGTTGGCTAGATTCACATAATAACCAGCGTCTCAGATCATTACTTTACCAATTACAGTAATTTTATTGGGAGAATGTTGTACTAACTTGCAAATGCGAGGCAGCCGGATGAACGGTAGATGGCGCTATATACACACACAAGTGCCTCTTGTAGTTTGCTGCTGGTGCAGAGTACCACCCACAGACTCTATGAACTATACCGTTTAAATAGATAATTACTGAATGTGAAGGCTTTTGGGCCATTCATACACGCAAACTGCTAGAAACATGTAATGTGTAATTTATTATTTTTATTATCGTTATTTTTGCCCCAGAATGTGTTAGTAATCGATAAAATAAAAGGAAAAAATAAAATAAAATTATTGGTAAAATATTCCTACATTCAGGACTATGATCCCGTTAACTAAGTAGTGGATTTGAAGGCGACAGAATAATAATAATATTAAATCAAATCAAATTAAAATAAAACTGCAAAAATCAATATATCGGACACATTATGAACGTGAACTCTGCTCGGCTTTGGATAGCTGTATTTGATTGAAGGTTAGTTGATTAGCCGAACGATTCCGTAACTGGCCGCGAATTGCCGAATCATCTGTCCTGCCCGGACTGCTGGAAGCGGCCGCAACGCCATGTTGGCGAAGTCTCTCATCTCTGTGAGAAAAAAATGATAGAAAACATACTTGTCGAGAAGAAAAGGTAGATCGCCGAGGGAGGCTGAAGATCGTGGCGATTATTTCTTTTGAAAGAAACGAACCGAGCCGGATCCGCAGAGGTTCCGGACGGGCGAGGGAGGCTAAACCTCCCACCGTCCCCATGAATAGCACCGCTGATCCGAACAGCGACTTTCCATGAAAAAAAGACGTTTGTGTTGCTATTCGAGCTTCGTTATCCCAGTTCGTTAAAGGGATTTGGGGCCTGCTTCAAGAATCTGCTACGCTTGCTCTATGTATGCAAGCTAGGCGTTGTTTGTATCAGTATTTATTAAGGTATTGTTTTTATTTGTTGATTTTTTTGCGATGAGTTTGCCACCGAAAGTGGTCCCCAAACAAGCCGCTGTCGCAGTTAGCGGACCTGGAAGTGGCCCCTCTCCGTCGAGCCAACTGCGGGCTACCCTGACCTCCGTGTCTCTGCCGCCGGGAGCCCCAACAGCTCCTCAGCCCGGCGCTGTACCGCCACCTCAGTATCCTTTGACTTGGGTAACGTGGAAATGGCTTTTGATTTTATGCATTTCACTTCCCTATATGCGAGTAGTACACATTTTAGTTTTATTAGTGATAGATAATAGAGGTTGGATGCGGGGATGATGGTTTCGTTTGGAGGGAGCTGGGAGGGGAGGGGACAATTAGCTAGCTAAGTATGCTAACATTAGCTTATCAAGCCGGTTGTCAAAGCTAACGGAAATGTCAGTTTGGGTTTTGGGAGTTGACGCTACACCTGTGCTTCTAGTGACATTTTTGCTTGAATATGAGTGTCATTTGAATCTAGTGGCATTATCTGTTAATGTTAAACAAGATGACAGTATTTAGTGTTGCAAAACTCCATCACCGGCAAGCTATCAGGCTTTCCACACCGGTTGCCGGCTTTGTTCAGTTACCGTTGGTGGCTAGCAAGGTGCATTAGCCTTGTTACTGTATCAGCCTGCTACATTAAGAGTAGCCTCAGTGGCTAGCAAGTGCACAAGTCAGTGAATGCAGCGTCGCAGAGCAGGGAAGCTTCATACGTTTCAGGGTGCTGACCTGTAGCTTAATAATGTGGCTAATGCTAGCCCGTGCAAGGCCCGGCTTGTGGGAATTGCATCTCCCTTAACATTAGTTTTTGAAGGGAAGGGGTGTTCCTGTGCACCTTGACAGGCCTGTCAGTGCCTGGGCCGGACAGCCTGCATAGATTAGCAATAAGAAAGTAGCTAGCTAGTTTTATGAACCTCTTTATAATTATAATGATGTTTGCTTCAGTATAAACAGGTAGTTAAACCACTATTAGTTGATTAAAATATTAAAATTGCTTATCATAATGTTTAGTTTTCTGCCATCTCCCAAATATATGTCTCATTCAATGTAGGGTTCTATCAACATTTATTGTCGTGGCTTCATGCTGTCACTGCCCATAAAATATTCCTTTATCTTTGAGTTTTACTCCGAGATAGACTAGTATTACTCTACCCTACTTTTTGGTGGGATGAAGTCACTGGTTATGTCACCTCCTGTTTTATTTACAGCTGGTGGCAGTAGTGTGAGAGGGAGGATTAGGTTGACGTCTCCTGTCTGTCAGTGGCAGAGAAATGTGTCTTTTGTGATCTGATGGCTTCTGTTGTGGCTTAGCTTTGGGGCGTGATGTCTCAACCTGATTTCCTGCCACCCGTGATCACAGCCACCCTGTGTTCCTGACATTTGTAAGGGGCAGTAAGTAGCTGGTTATGGCAGGTGGCAGTATGAACCCCCCCCGCTTACAGTGTGTTGTGATGTCTGTGAGTTAGATGAGTAAATGAAACAACACAGAAGATAATGGTCTCTTTATCTGTCATGCCATGTCCTCTCCTGACTCTCCAGGCTTTTGAAATGACTGTTAAATTTGCTTAACCTACTTTCAGCTGTATGATTGTAAGTGCCTGTGCCTGCCAGTGGAGCACAGAACTGCACCCACTCCATTCAATGAATGAATGTCTTGTTTAAGGGATAGGAACACATAACAATAACCAGAGTAATAGTGAATATTTCGATTTTATATTACACCTCTTTGGAATAATTGTCAGATTGACAGATTTGGCTTTTCGTTTTGGTTTCATTCTTTCTTAGCTTAACTTTTCCACTGCCTAAAGTGATCAGTCTGATATTGTATCAAAATAAGGAATTTCTGACCCCTCTTGATGAAGCTGTGACCAGTAAGTCACTGATGTACATGTACCTGTGTGTCTGTTAAAAGTACAGGGACAAACCTGTAGCACACAGCCATCAGGCAGGCCTGTAGCGCAGTAGCAAATTACTTCATGAGACTAATTCTTTTTAAAATGTCATCTAAGGATCAGACTTAGCCCAGCTGGTTAATTATAGTTTTACAGAATGTATTGAGTAGTTGGAGATAGTATCATGAAGACGCAATTAAATTTCATGTTACATGATATTATGTTGCCACCTGTGTGCACATGGTGGTGGAGGGGGGCAGTACACAGTCATAATATATTGATGCCATGACAGTTACATCTTGCTAATGTGCCTTTAATTCAATTCAGTGCCAATGCCCTGCAATAGATTCTACTTTTATGAAATTAATCATATTAGTTGGTTGTTGACAATGTGTTGAAGAGGTGTTGTTTCAAGTATGTGGTAATTTTGGAGTCTGATTATATTAAATGTGGAATGTCTTTCAGTATAATAAACTATGATTTATTCTTGCATTACATAATCATCTGTGCAGTAGGTGGAGAGTTAAAAGTGAGAATAAACTGCACTAACATTGACTGAGTGACTTTATACAAAAATTTAAACTAGTCTGCTTTGTCCTGGGATCTTCATGAGTGTTAGTGCCTGTAGCACTTCACTGCGCAGCATTTGATTTTCATGTCTGACCATCTGAGTGTCGGCACTTGTCTGACCCCTCGCTCTCCCTGGACCTCAGAGGTCAGGAGTGTTGATGCATGTGACTCTCCGTCTGGGTCGGGCTTCTGGTGTGTGGGAATTCCCGTTTGGAGGATGTTGGCTTGTGTGTTTGTGGAGTCCTGAGATGCACAGGGGTTCAGAGGCAGGAGAGTTGGTGGGGCGTGTATGTGAGCAGTGCAGGGAGGAGGAGGTGGAGGGCTGGGGGGCAGTTTGTTTCTGTTCCTGGTTGCCAGAGAAACACCCGGCGCATGCGTCTGCTGCTGCACTTGCCAGACAATGGCAGCGCTGCTTAACATTCAGAGCGAGAGGCCAAGGTGGCGCTTCCCACCATCTGCCAACAAAGGCCCAGGTCACCCAGCCCGCTTTAGCCCTCCCTTATTTCCTTCCATCCCCCCATACCTCACCTCATCCCACTGCTGACCCAGCTGAGAAAACTAAGGCCCCCCCACCCCAATCACTCAGCTTTCATGGTACAGTACTTTCATCTCTCTTTGAAAAGGCTCACTACTATTTCAGTCTCACAACTTTGCAAATGTTTTGTTCGTCTTTGTCCTCATGGTTTGCGTTTCTGTTTGGGCAAAAGTGTGACAGTATTGGCCAATAAAGAGCAGAGACGTCTAATGTAACCTGCGAGCCAGGAATGCAGTCACAGACAGAGTTAGATATGAGGTGTAGCTACGTCATATATGTATCCAGCTGGTCAGTCACACAACACAGTAGTCCTGTATTTCTGGACAGGTGTGTGCAGCCTGCATGAGAAGATATTCTCCTGAGTACACTCACAGTGGGATGTTATAAATAAACTGCTGAGTTGTTATGAGCCAGCATGCAGGACTGTTCTTTCCAGAGAGGGAGTGGCCTGTTGAAGAAGACATCCTGCACACAGTGCCTCTGCCACTGTTTTTATATGAAGTGACATATACACATATCATTGTGGATGTATTTTTTTCGATCTTGAATGAGCACCTGAATTTACTCTAGAAGAATAAGCGTTTCAAATCCACCCAAAACCACCCAAACCAACATTTTATGATTATATTTGTATTGTTTCAACTGCTCTTACAGCACTTGGTGTTTTCTGTGAACTCTGCGTTTGGAGATCCGTCCCACCCACACACTGTAGCTCTAAGGTTGATGGTGGAGTTCAGAATATTCACGTACACTTGTCAGCAAGTAGTGCTACAACTTCTACCAAAACTGTGTTAATATTTGTTTCAGAGCAAGAATTTATCCTTTGCTTTTAGAGTTGTACTAATGCAATATTGCAGGTACAATGAGAGTACACTGCAGCCAAGTAAATCCTTTGATTGTGGGCAGTGGTAAGTGCAGCACCTGTTACAGTGCTACTGTAGACAGATGTCCCTGTTCCCATGTTCTAGTTGGTGTTGGTTATTTATTTCAGTTGTCTGTTATATTTCAGAGGTCTTTTAATACAAAACAGAATCTGAAAAATAAGATATTCCATGGCGCTGTTGGTGAGTAATTGAGTGCTGTTTTTTAGCAAGTGTTTTTAATCAGCTTGGCTACTTTTCATTGTTAAAGCTGGTGGTACTGCTGGAACAGTTCAGTGCTGCTGCTGCTTCAAACCTAAGCCAGTAACCTGGCGATAATTTATTCGTGGCTGCTGCTTCTGACTACTGGCCTGTGTTTCTGTTTCCGCTGCAGGAGCTCCCAATAAATTCCTCATTTCTTGGTCATTGTAATTTTGCTTGTATAAAATAATGTATCACCTGTGTCTGACAGTTTAACAACGCAAGTCGTTGCACACCCCATCAAAGTAATACCGATTTTCTCAGATAGTTGTGTCCAGAGTTTCACAGACAATAACTGTTACTGGTTGCTTCCACTAGGGAAGATTACTGATTAAATAACAGGAATCCAGGGCTGTAGTTTTCATATTTATTTAAGGCACCTTGGCAGATACACAACAGACAGAGCAGCTAATGGAGTACATATAGACATACTGCTGAAAATTCTCAGGTCCCCCTTAAGATAATACAATATTTTGGTCTTTTGCGGGAGGATGACCAGCAGACTCTTACATCAGCAGCGTCTCTTTAATAAATAGATGAAGCATGATTTGTTTCATTTCCTCCTGTGCAGGCCATGTGTGATTGTCTCAGAATACTGAAGAAACTTCCTCATGTCGTCATCATCATTTTTCCATCATGATTAAGTACTTTTATTTCCTCAAACCCAGAGTAAGTGGTAACTCAAATGAGGATTTGCCCTGTAGGTCCTGGAAAGAGCATGTTGTTATTACTTTGGTATTTATTAATGCCTGCCTGCCTTTCCCCTTAATTTAATACTAAAAGTAAACACAGTCTAAGCTACAGACGGTCCAGAACTATTGTTGCTTAAGATTTGGTTTGTAAGAGTTGAATTCACCAACCTACCAACCATTGTTCATGCTGTAGTGAAAGAGCAATCTCAGCAACAGCAGGCAGGCAGTGAGAGCTTTGTGAGCTCTGCTTTTATCCAACAGTGTGTGTGTGTGTGTGTGTGTGTGAGTTTGAGTGAGTGGCCAGTGGGCCAGCAGGGGGAAGGAGGGTTTGTGTCTGCACCATCTGGGCCGTCTCCACTCACTTCCTGTGCCTCCACTCTGAACCCTCTGCACTGAGATTTGCAGGTAGCCTGCATCATTCAAATGAGACACAGTGAGTTCCTTTAGGGTTTATTTGAAATGTGTGCCATATTTATGCGACACAAGACTTTCTGCTGTGGCAAAGAAATCGCATGTGTGTAATTATACGCCAGTGCAAACATTACTATTTGATTTAGGTGATGTTTGTCTGCAGAGCAGCTAAGTCAGCAAAAACTCTCCCCTCACTCTGACCTGCTCTTGACTCTTTTTCTTGGGTATTTCAAGTGTTTCTTGCTGAGGGATGAGGTTGCAAACTACTCCACTGTGATTCTTTAATTTATTAAGTAATAGCAGATTACAGTTTATTGAGCTGCATCATCCCCTCCGATCACACCCATGCCGCTTGTAAGGCTGTATCTCCTCCTGTCTCCTCCCTTTCTCTCCCTCTCATACACTCAGCACTTAAGTGGCTTTACAGTAAGCTAATGATGAAGTAGGAGCAGCAGCAGCTTTTCCCTCCTAAATGTGGCTTACAGGTCACTGTGGGGTCAGGGGACAAGGAAGCTACTTTATGATCTCCTCAGGGAAGAAGGGTTAGCATGGGCTCATTTCGGGCTGCGGCACCAGATTTTATATTACTAACAATAAACTACAAGGCAGCCTGGTCTTCTTTAGGAGGTGGAAACCCTGTTTGACATAGTGTCACTGGGTCACAAGAAATCTGTGGTCACGGTCTTCAAATGTCCTTTCAGTTTGAATAGCTAGCATCCTTGAGGTGTAGTTACTGTACCTTCATGTTTCCTTTATCTGAATACTGCATTTCTTCTCAGAAAGAGTGTCAGCCACACTGACACTCTTCCTGAAGCCGTGTCCCTGTTCTAAGTCTTTAAGTGTGCCATTGTGCCTGCCGTCTCTCCTCAAGCAGAAAATTAATGGAGATCAAACTAATGAGTAATATCTAATTAGTGCGGTCAGCCACTTTGGTTGCGCCTGATACACGCAAGTAGAGTTTGACTGTAAACATGTCTGTATCCATCTGGTTACCTCCTGGCCACCCCCATGGAGGGCTTGACATAAATGATGTTTTTACCAGCGTGATCACCTGGATGTGACACTGCATAAAAGCTCGAGCTGCTATCAAGCTGACTGCAGTATCATTACCACCACCACCAGTCAATATTAAAACTGCAAAAATAAGCAAAGAAACTTAAAAAATAGCTTTTATGTCCAATTATGCTAGCTAACTATTATGAACCCTCAGAGGAAACATGCAGCCAAAAATTGAAAATGCTTTTAATATCAAAGGGAAATTCTCCCCTTTTCATGTAGAATGATTTTGCAGAGGGAAAACAAGACTGGATCAGTTATCCTGTTAAATGCATCTCTTGTTGTGTTGCTTCAGTGTCGATATGCAGTCTAATGGATTTTCTGCTCAGTATCACTGTTTGAGTTTCCATCAAAACGTGATAGGAGAAACGTGTTGCACTTAAAGGCGCAGCACCAGTGTCTCCCCTCTGACTGTACGTAGAGCAGCAAGCTGCAATTAATACAGGTATTTATCTTCTGAGAAAACAGAAATCTGCATACTGGCTTTGAGCCATTCAAATAATCTCGTTTTTTAAAATCTGGCTGCTGTTGTAAGAAGATTTGCCCTCAGAGTCTGGTTCCTGTTGCTGCAGCAGGTTGGACCCCGGTTTCACCTGTCTACGTCCCCACTCTCCCCGACACAGTTACCAACTAGCGGTCATGTAGAGCAGACAGATCAGGTTGCCTGTTGGTACCCCTCACCCATCCCCCCCCCCCAAGATGTAATTATTACTATAAATGTTTTACATCTTCTTTGTGGCTTTGAGGGACCATATTATGGCTTTTTAGACAATGACAGGTAACCAGGTGAATCAGTCTTTCTAACACTTACACTACGTGGGAAATGCCCTGTGTTAGATTCTTCAAGCATGACAAAACCAAAGTAAGAATTGTGAATACTGTGCTTTTGTGCTCCTCCTCACCTAGACTGTCATGTGAGCGTGAAGAGACCAAGCCTCTAATTACTCCTAATTTCTTTGTGTACATCTACTGTGTGCGTGGGGATGGGCGTGTTGTTTTTCCAAATTCCCCAGCAATGAAACAGATAATGCTTCCTGCTGTGCTTCTGCTTTTTGAATCGCAGCTCTCTTTTTAAATGATTCTTTTCTCTCTACACCCCCACCCACACACCCCTCAACCCCCTCTTCTCCCTCTTGTGTTGTCGGTTACAAGTAGAGAGGTGCTGGCAGGGGTCCAAGAGAGATGACGGCCCCTGCAGGCAAGAGCGGAGTAAAGGAAGAGGGCTTAGGGGAAAAGGAGGCGTGATTTGGGTGAAAGGAAGAAAGCCAGACGTTCGGTTTCCCTTAAACCATGTGACCAGCAGAGTGTGAGCCTCTCTGTCACAGACAACTGCTTGAGCAGGTTACTAACCACAGGGCTTCCCTCCTCTGTGTGGCCATTACACATTCCCTCTTTTGTCTCCTTGAAACATCTGATTGATGTCTCCCGAGTGACTCTCATTATTACATGTTTCAGAGGCCTTAAAAAAGTAATCTCCTGCTCTGGTTTCTGTTCAAACAGTTCCCTAAGCCTTAATAAAGCCTAGAGTGTTGTAGGTTTATTCAGTGTCATGACAGGAGGGTTTTTCTATGACCTTATTATTATTCTGCCTTTTAGCATAAGAAAAAGAGAATTAATATTGAATGAAGTTTGTACCTTTGCTATTCCTTTGTGAGCAGTGAGCAGTAGTCGTCTGCTCTGTCTGTCTGTCCTCTTGCTTGAGGTAGTCCAGAAATCCATTTCAGATTTTCCCTTTAACTCTTGCAGAATGGTGAAGGTACATAGTGTACTCGCAGAGATGGGGCATTTTTGGGCGGGGTGGTTG
The DNA here is from genome assembly GCF_001640805.2 of Lates calcarifer. Classification (NCBI taxonomy): domain Eukaryota; kingdom Metazoa; phylum Chordata; class Actinopteri; family Centropomidae; genus Lates; species Lates calcarifer. Next base: position 6,087,872 of record NC_066844.1, read on the forward strand.
GGGGGGATCCTTGAAATCAAACTCGCTGAGCTTATAGGGGTTTGAGGGAAACCCTTTGGATCTGAATCAGCTAATGTATTGCATAAAAACATAAAACTGTACAATGAAACAATTTCAGCAGCAAAGTCCGAGTCAGAGTTAGCTAAACCAGAAACTTTCAAACGTCCTACACCGAGTCTTCTCACATGGTTTAGTCAGCAGTATGTATGGTTAACAGTATCTACTACATTTGAAATATGACAGGAATCCTACCTGTAGAGCCGTCCAACTCTTATCTAGCATGAAACCTGTTTTTAGGTCTCCAGTTTTCCTTAACACACCTTTTCCAGAATCCCACGGGTTCAGCCATCACTGGACGACCGAATCTTCCCCACACAGCCTGGAGTTGCAGTCTACAGCGTGAGTCACTACCAGCAGCCCCTGTCACAAACACACTCACGTACTTACCCACCTATAAGGAATACGCACATATGACTCATATCTACATTGTAGGCTGTGTGTAGCTTTATTCAGTCAGAGTTTGCATAGTGTAGATGGTCAAACTTTTGTTGCGTACAATCGTGAAACTTTTTGAGAGGTGTTGCTGAATTGCATCTTACTCAAGGATGTTTAATCTACCCTTGCAAAATAGATAATATGCACAAAATATTAGAAACTCCTCTCACATAGCTTTATAACCACAATATGCCTGTTGGTTGTAAATTAATTCACCCCAAAAAAATCAGCACATTCTTTTACCTCTGGAGTGCCACAGATGTTGCTTTGTGTTTCGAGGCAGGCCCAACTGAAGTCCAGTGCAGGAGAAATCCACCTGTTTCCTCTTAACAACATTATAACCTTTTAATTTATTGAATTCATTTAAGCAAGTGCACCTAATCACTGAGCATTTGGTATGATGCACGATAATAATGCCTGTAAAACTACTCACCCCTCCTTAATTTTTTTTTCATATTTTCAACATTGTGTCACAGTGAATGTAACTAAGAGTTTCTGGCACTGAGCAATAGAAAATTACTTAATTATAAAAGTAAACAAATCTCTGCAGGAGGGTGAGTAGATTTTACAGGCATTGTAAACATGTATTTGTTGGTTGCTTTTTTTTTTTTTTTTTATTAGGAGACATGATGCTGTGATTTGACCACAAGAGTCCTGCTGTAGAAAAACTTGTCACCTCAGGGGACCTCTGCCATTCAACAACTCCTTCAGGAGTTAATTAACATTTCCTGTATCAGATATTTGTCATAGTAATATTCATATATTTTTTTTAACCTGCCTGCAGCATCAACATGTGAGTTAGGGGCTTCAGGTAGACAAGTAGATTTAGATTTAGTCATTTAGATTTAGATATTTATCCAAATTTACTTATCTGTTTACTTATATTTAATGTCTCATCTTCAGTGACCAGTGCTCTGCTGCACTGCTCCTGTGCCTCTCCTCTGATAAGCCATATGTGAATTTACCTGGAGGGGCAGTCATTTGTTAGATTAGGTAGACTTTGTGAGATACTGATTAGAGACAATCCTACCATTAAAGGGACAGATACCTCTATGGTCATCGTTGCACACACACATTGTAAATAAATGTTTACTACTACTACTATAAGCATAGTAGTACACCTTACATTTGCCACTCTGATTATTTAACACCACAAAGAAAATGTTGCCTGTGATAACATTTCTGAAATGTAGGAGGTAACAGTAGGTAGCTGCACGTTGCACAAAGAAAATCACTGTATGCTTGAATATCGGCTCTTCAGCTGTATTTCTCCATTGTGACACAACAGCACTGGAAACATTGCAGGTTTTATGGGATTTTGTAGCTCCGAAAGTTCATTTTAGGGGGTTAGGCTGCAACAATGATGACACTGGTGGAAATAAACCTCATGCTCATGGCATGAAACAGTTTTTTTCTGTGCACCGGATGATGCTGGGGTTTCTTTTTCTCCCCCCACTTTCCCCTCATGTACAGCCTCTATACAGCGGCTTGCCTCCCCTCCCCCATCCCATCACTCTGTATGTCCTCAGAATCAGTCACTTGCCTGAAGCGGAGCAGGCTCCTCCCCTGGCAACAGCAGCTAGATTAGTTGCTTTATCCCAGGTCATCTGAGGGAAGTGGGCCACATAGGAAAGATGGAGAAATGCAGATCGGATTGGTGCTATAGAAGCTGTGCAGACATTGCTTGTAGTACCAGGTAGATTTAAATGTAATTTGAGATGTTTTTAAACATTGGTGTCAGTGGCTGTCTTAAGGAGCCTCTAAAATGCTAACAGCCAGGTTCTGTAGATGGAAAAAGGCTCTGGAGAGAAGAGGTGAGGTTGCTGAGCTTTCCAGGCTGTCTCAGTGTCTGCCTCCTGCTTTCTTCCTGCAGTATCCTGTCTCATTCCCTGGTGTGTCAGGCCTGCTGCAGCAACAAGCAGCACCTGCAGTGGTGCCAGCCCACAGCTGCAGCAGCCAAGGCCCAGCCTGCCACACCACAGGCCAAGAGCTGAGTCAAATCGCATCTTCGCCTCATATTGCTGCACTCGGCCGCTGTCTGCCCCCGAACCCTACACTGGCCCCTATCGATAAGGCTTGTTTAGCATGACTTAGTTGTATCAGGTGCACTCTGTCTATCACAGATGAGTGAGAATGTAATATGATTACTTGACCCAATTTTGCCATATTAGGCCCAGGCATCCTTGCACAGCATAGTTTGGCACAGTAGGCCGCAGGAGAGGCCAGAACCCAGCCTTTAGCCAACCGCAGCAGGCTTTAACACCCATGCACAGCTCAGGTCTTTACCTCTGCACACATACAGGGGCTAATCCTGGAGCTGGAGTACTTAATTTACATTCCTCAGCAGGATGGAGGACTAATGACCTGTGGAATCCTCTCTATCACTGTGTGTGTGTGTGTGGTGTGTGTGTGTGTGTCTGTGTCTGTGTGTGTGTGTGAGATATAATATTTTGTCTATCTGCGGTAACAGGTACCCAGGCATGCTGGCGCTCCTTACACTGCTCATGACATCACAAAGGGACACCCTAGCTTGGCGGGCACCCCGCCCGGTCATGCCCACTCCCCGGCGCTCTCTCAGGTATCAGTACCCACAGCTTCCCCATATCGCTACCCTAAGGGCTGGGAGGCAGGCGGAGGGGTGAGTTTGTCACTGTGTCCGCCGTCATCCTCTCTGCGTATTCATGTTTGGTCTGTCCATTTGTTTGCTCACTTTTTATGACCTTTGTTAGGACTGGGCAACAGTTCAGTGCTATAAATTATCATTTCCCAATATAATCACATCATGACAAAATTTCACATAATTACATTGTTGTTTACATGTAAGAGTGAACAATAAGTTGTTTCTTAACCAAGATTTGAGACATGGGAAGATTTGGATTTTGATCATTTGAAATACTTCTGATAAATTTATTGCATAATATGTTAATTTTGTCTTTATCGCCTACCCCTAACCTGTGTTACTTGTCTTTTCTTACATCAGCTTTTTACATGTTTTATTTTCCTGTTTGTCATCTTCTGTGTCAGTACTATTATCTAAACAGCAGTGAGCTATGTGTGCATAACTGTGTTGTTTTGATGAAATTCAGATGTTGATATGATTTAAAACAGGGTCAAAATTCAAGAACAAATCCTGTACACTACTACCTATAGACAAAGGTGCAGTACATCTACTTTATTCTCTATGAAGTCCCTGTTTAATCCTGATAAGGGCATGCATGTGGCAAAATGAAGATAAACAATAGGTAGCATATTATTAAAATTAATTATGACTGCACCTGTCACTGAACATTCTCTGGTTTGTCAGCTGTTGTATTCAGCAGCAAAGAGTTGTGTCACTGTGGGGTTCCCACAGGATGGAAGGAATACTACAACATGTCAGTGTGGTAAAACAATCCAGAGAAATCAGCTGATAGTCATGTCATATACCACAGCTATTTAACTATGATGTATGATCATTTTTACACCTGGATGCAGATGGCACAGGTCTATTATTACACACTGAAGCCAGATCTGTAAGCCTGGAGCTGACAGAGGTTTAATGTAAAAGCCGCAACCTTATTATTAATGTAACATTTTGCCTATTATGGTTAGACATACAGTACGTTCTTTGAAGCTCAGTAAGAAATAATGGAGATGTGGGTTAAGGGCAGACTCTCTGTGATTAGGTTGGATTAATTAATTAGGATAGCAGAGGTTAGGAAAGGGTTAAAGGGGGCTTACTTCTTCCTCCTCTGCCTGTAACCACAGTGATATCTGTGTGTGTGGTGGAGACGGGATGGGGTAATAACAAAAATCAGACCTGGTAACAAAACAGAAATAAATCATAGCTGAGCGTTATGGGAAGATTCACCCACATGTCATCTTTCCTCGGTTAAGGCAGCATTACATCATCTGGTTACACTTCAAACAGGTAACTCTCAGTGTAACCATTAATCATGAACAGAGTGACACCGCTGCTCTGAAGCTGGCATCATTTATGAGCATATCGACTCCGTGACTCAGCTTCTCTGGAAGTATGTGACTATGCTCGCGAGGAATCTCGTTGTTCATCTTTACCGTTATAGCCTAATGGCCTACTGCCTCACCCTAAAGCAGCTCCAGTCTCTCACCAGCTTTCTATAAATAGTCTTGTCAGCCAGCACAAACTTAGATTATCGCAACCACACCAGCAGCAGCTTCAAGAAGAGCAAGATATCTGTTTAAACCCACCTCTGTTTAGCCTCACTGCACATGAGATGAGGAATAAAGAGACACAGGATTTGCAGTCCTTGAGGGTACCAATTATCTCTGCGCAGTACATAAAGGCCAATCGAAAACATTTTCTCCCAGCAGCATCCAAAGTAAGTTAGTGTTGTGAAGTAAGGAATTTTGCTGTTAGTCCTTTTTAAAGTGTGAAATGTCTTAATTAAATGACTGATTACTGCACAGCTCCTGAGTCTATAACAAACCCTGTTCTTCTTTGTCCATCTTTTCCGGTTCTTCTTTTGACAGTCTCCATACAACCCTGGACAAAATGCTGGCTCCGCCCCTCTAGTGTACTCTCCCCAGACACAGCCAATAAATGCACAGCCACAGAGTCGCCCGGTGAGTGTCCCCTCTGGTCTTCGATTTACAGCACGACCGCCTCAGAGTAACTAAACAGTCTGTGTGGTTCGCTGCGACTGTTATTGGAAGTCAGAGTTTCATTGAACCAGTAATGGAGGGTAGAAGCCACACAGCTTAAGCTGATCCTTAAGCTGCTCATGGTGCTGTGAAGCAATTTAGCATAGTATTTATTTAATGAAGCCTCCTTCATCGTCGTGAGTGGTGGCAGCACTGTATCACTGGTGGTGAGTCTACACTGGTGTAATTTTCTCCCATCCATCTCTTCCGTCATTTAGCTACCAGCTGAAACAGCCTCATACATTCAGTCAAAACCATGTGTAATTAATCACGGAAAAAATAGTGGGAAAATTGAATAGCAGTTGGCTGCGGAAGAAAGAGTTCAAATTGGTCTTCTGGATAGTGGGCTAGAAGATATAGACAAGAAGATGAAGAGATTTTTGCCACATTACCTTCTGACTTGTCTTAACAGCCAGCGCTGTAATTTTTTTGAATTGATGAAGAGTGGAGACCTTCCTAAAATATCAAATGACAGTGGAAATTTGCCCCAGTTCTGTTAGTTTGTGGGTGAATTTGGAGTTTAAAATTGGGCTTACTTCCAGCATAAAAGAAAGGAAACCATACCAGTGTGGCAGCTCTTTGAAGTGCTTGACTGTTTTTCACCAGTGTGTCAAGTCTTTGTTCAGAGTTTCAGGCAAATTTACACCTTTGTGATGATTCATGTTGTATTAGATCCCCGTGGAGACTGATGCATTATTAGACCTGTGGAGCATATTTTTTAACAAGCAATTTTTGTTATGTCCTTTCACAAGCTAATAAGTTGTGGCTGGCTGTAATGTTGTTATCTTACTTGGTTGAAAAATATATCTGTGAAATTTTTGTGTATTTTCAAGATGCTCTATCTTATATTGTTTGTTTAGTGTTGCAAAGCAATTTTGAGAGCGGTAACATGTTAACACCTTCTGTGATAAATCTCCCACCACAACAAGCCAAGTAAGACGTATCCAAATATCACATTTACTTTTCCAGTGCTCTCTGTATACATGCACTCTGTAGCATTATTTATTAATCTTTCTTGACTCCTGCCCAGCCCCCACCAGGACAGAAAGACCAAGCAGACCAGTCAAGTTGTATTTACACCTATAGAAGGCCTTGTTTTAAAGGATGCTGGAAATTATTTTCATTCCTTTTGACTATTTTATAATCTCTACATTGTGCTGTAAATCCAGTCTATCTGCTGCTAAAAGCAAGTAGAAAATTCAGATACTGTTTTGCAAATACACACTTTGACTTTGGTCTGTGTGCCACATCATGTGCCACGTGTCTTTTAAAGCTTTGTTGCTCTGTGGTTTTTGTACTGTATTTTCAAGCACCTGCCTCCATCCACTCATCTTATCTCTGTGTCTCTCTTATGCTTTTTCTTCTCCCTGCTTTGCCATCACTGCTTCAATCTCCTTGCTGGACCTCTCCTCCCTCCCCCCACCAGTTTGCTACGGGCCCTCGACCAACCCACCATCAGGTAATTTACCCCCGCTGCAGAATGCCCCCTCCTGCTCACCCACCCACACCCCCCCTTCCCCTTCTCTTGCATCATCATCATCATCAAAGCAGTTTTGCTGGTACCTGCTGGCAAAGGGATGTTAATGGGGCATCTGCTGTTCCTTTTAAAAAACAGTCTCAAATTTGAAAGCATACCAGGATCATGGATACAGTTTGAAAGGTTTTAATTAGTCATGGGGTTTTTCCTTGAGTGTTCTGCTACTTAATCAAGATATCCAGCCAGGTGCACAGAGCTGTATCCTGAAGGGTGTGATTTTCACTCTATTCATGTTTGTTTTTATGGTGAGATTGATCTTGGTTCATTCCAAATAGACTTTATCAGGTTTAAATGTAATGAAGCTTGTGGGTGTCCTGGGCGTGGGCTCTTTGTGGAACAAATAACTGTAATGATTGTGATTTTTGCAGCCTCCCTAATAGATAATACATTTTTCTGAGTGATTATAAGCCATTTTTACATGATACAACCTTGTCCTTGATAAGCTTTAACTCTTGCCTCATGTCGTCTCACATTTTCCACAGCTGATTACAAGCTGATCAACCTCTGCTCTAGCACAGGAACTAGTCAGTCTATATCCATAACCCAAAACAAATATTTAAAAGAATGAATGTGTTTACTATTGTGTATGATTTTAGTTCATGTTGAGAGAAGGCCTGAATGCACTGGCCTTGAGAACGTGTGGTAATTCTCTTATTCTCAGAGTCTGGAAGCTGTTGCATCCTTATACGACTCAACACACTCAATCAGCTGGGCGGCCATCAGTAATGGTGCTGGGCACACTGAGGAGCCCTTATGTTCAGCAGAATATTGGGGCCAAATATCAGTTCCTCTTCTTTTTCGTTTCATTAAAGCAAAGAAGAGACATTACAGTATATGGCGTCAGCACTGGACTTACCAGGGTATTTTGCTGACTTGTTTTACATCTGAAAATAGAAATAGGGACACTGTTATTTCTGTGCATGCGTAGCTAAATCTGTCCAAGTTTTTGCAGTGACAACACCCTCATGAGACCACGGTTTCATTTGTTTCCAGTAATTACACCAAGGTGCTGCAATTAAATTGGCCATTTTTATTGTTGTTTGAGTGAGAGCCTTGTGGTCTAGACTTCCTCACAATCACAACTAAAGGTCAAGTTCCGGATGGACATAAGTGGCTGGAAGAAATCGTCTAAAGATGACGATTATTTCTCATTATTTACCTCCTTCTATAATCAAGCGGCAATAGTTGACTCTCACAGTGTGAGACAACAGAGTGAGAAAGGATAGTAGCCAAAGGTTGTGAGGTACGCTGTAGTTAAGGAAAGAGGCGGGAACGAATATGCGGACCAGCTCCAGTGTTTGTCTGTGTTCATGGCTGACATTTGTGTAAATTACTCTCTGAATCCTGTTAGACAGCTGACACTTTGTGAACCAGTGTCATTAGATTATGGGGGGCATGTGAATGTGTTCATGTCTGGTAGGCCATTATTTATGATGTTGTTTGTGTATTACCTTGTGGATGCTACGACTCTGAGACACGCCATGGTGCTGTCATTCAGTCCACGTGACTTCCTGTGATCTTTGTGTTTGTTGGTTCATGCTGTAATGATTCATACAGCTGCCCACTTTTAAGATTGATGTGTTATTCACACCCCCTCGCCCCGGTTCCCCCAGATGTCCTGTGTAAGTTGTTGTCTGACATCCTCATTCTGCTGGATGCTTCTGTGTGGACAAATTTTTAACAGACTATTAATAGTATGGTGTCAAAGTGTGTCGGGTGTGTTTGCTGGCATTGGTGTGTATTTACACACACAGACACAAGTGCGTGCTCTGGCTGTCACAAACTGGCGCTGGGATCTCTTGTGCCACCACGGAAGTGGAGTCGGAAAGCAGATGTAGCTGAACAGTGGCCTTTTATGCCAATGGAGAAAACAGCCATTGTCTCCCTGAAACACACTCAATGCACAGTAAAGGGTACATAGAGATCAGAAAATTAATTCATTTGGCCAAAACGTAAGTCTGTCTTCAAACAAGCCTCATCATTATTTCATTTTTATTCCCCCCACTTATCAGTATAACTGACTTATTTGGATTTAAGACACAGCTTTTGTCTGTGTGTATGTAAGTGTGTGAAGCAAAAGGTCAAACCCAGTGGAAGCTACAGTTACCACTAAAACAACCAACTGTTGTTTTCTCCAGAGAGCTCTTCAGAGTGTAAATTACTCTACTAATGTGATTTTTTTTTTTTTTTTACCCATGATTGTGTCCCCTATGTTAGGCCTCAAAGAGTTGAAATGTTGAGTGTACATTTTTGTTAGCAGTTCAACCTTAACTCACACCCCACAGGGTATGAAGATGACATAGCAACAGCAACAGTCTGTGTGTTATTTCTCTGCTATACAGTAAAAATACTAACCCCACCAAAGGAGACAAAAGGTTTTCACTGAACTCTATGATTTTCTTCGTCATAAATATTACACGAGCCAAAATATCAGACTCCCGAGGAGCAGCAAGGTGACACCTATCGGCTTCATAAGATAGAAGGGTGTCTGTAATTCCGCCTGGCTCACAGCCCTCAACATTATGTCTGTTGCTAAGTCAGCACTGCAGGTGACAGCCAGGTCCCATTGGGGCTGGGAAAGGCCAATTTGGCAAAACAAGAGGTAGACTGGCACCGAGGCTCAGGCTGCACAATCTGAGAGAGGAAACACCCCTTGAAATAAAGTGTGTGTTTGGATGAGATGTGCATGTCGGCTATGTGTGTATTTTATGTTAGCTCAAAATAAACCAAGCCTCACTTGGGGGTTACTTTTACATTATATGAACTATTTTCTTCTGATCAGAGTTGCTCAGGACCAGCCACTGCGCCAGGTAGATGGAAATAATCAGATAGTTTCCTGCCTTCATGTGTGTGTTGGGGGTGAATGATGCTTGTTTTTGTACTGGGGCTTCAGTCTCACCAGTGCAGTCTTCCCATTGGCTTTTCTCTCTTTCCTGCTTTCAATACTCAAGGGAGGATTCAGGCCCATCCAGGTAACATTAACCTCTGTGTTAAAAGTCTCTCAGAACCTGCATGGCATGATGAGGATCATCCTTAAATGATCCTAACTTCTAACCCTGTGCACCCCCCCCCCTCATTTTGACTACAGTGTGTGCTCAGTAGAGAGGTCCTTTATCATCATTTTATCCCTATGTCCTGTCTTTTATCCTGTAGAGGATCATTACCGGACTTTTCACTTCATAATTTTGTAATTTTTGCTCCATTCATTACTCATCTTGCACAATTTGATGAACAGCATGCAGAATGAAAAAGATACAGTATATTACTCCCCCAAATAAGTGTTTTCCTTTTCATGTCCATGTAATTAAGTGTCTGCTACCTGTTGGGAATATGTCATCGGACATAACATATGGTTTCAGTGTCGTTTGAGAATACACTTGTTGTTTCAGTGGCGGTTTTAAGCCTAAGTTTAACACACTTTTTTGTTGACAGTGTTGAAAAGTTGTTTTGTCTGTTGGCTCATATTTCTTGCCATGCTAGCAGTTTATTTATTTATTTTGCCGTGACTGTCTTCGGGTAGCTGTTAATGAACAGTTTCCTGGTCATTTCCCAGATTTCCACAGGGCCATTTACAATGAAGCCACTGAACCTGATTTATTATGTTAAAGGTGATTTCCCTCCTGGGTATTTTTAGATGGTTTTTACAGCATTGTTTATCCTGCTCTCCTTCACCGAGCATGCAGTGACTGTGGTTGGGTATTCCCAACTTGAGCCCTAGTTGTTGTTTGGAAGTCGGTCAGAGCTGTTGGTAGTGGTCTTTTTCTTCAGGCCCGGCACACAGAAATTCCAGAGTAAAATTTTATGTGCTGTCCAAACACAAAGCCCATCAAACATTAAACGTTTAACTGATTGAGACATGAGCTGAGTGGAAGCCATTGCAGCTGCAGTTGTTACAGTACATTTTCTACATTTTCAGTGCTTTGTGATGCACAAGAAAAGGCCATATTGCTGCCTGATGAACGCAGCCATGCCATGTGTCACGCTTTTAGTACAAGTGCAAGGTTGGCCAAGCTGCTCAGGCACAAAAAGAGGTATTTGAAGCCATTCAGCAGTCCCAAGAGCTTTTATTTTTTGCAGCTGTGGAGCCTGGTGCAGCTTATTTACAAAAGCGCTCTAGAGTCCTTTTGAGATGATTGTTTGATAAGCAACAGCGTTCCTCTCTATAGATTCTTGAATATCAATCAACAAAATTGAAAAGACATAAAAACCCAATGACCCACAGGCAGACTACATTAAACTACCAGGGTCAGTGGGTGTGTAGGTGTCAAATTTTAGTTGATCTGGTTCCATGTCTATTTGCCTCAGCAGCAAGTTGCATCAGGTTTCATTAGTGAAAGGAAATGTGCTGTAAACACTTGACCAGTCTAAATCAGTATGACTCAATGAACGTTCTCCAATATTAAAGTCTTTCATGAAAATGAACATAAAAACTTAAACTAGCAGTTAAAACCAGAATTTACTCAGGATCAAAGAAGAGTTGAAACCACAAAACAAAAACTAAATAAAAGTGTAGAGCAGTCCGGCTTTTAATGTGAGTACACTCTGGTTTTTCACTCTTTTGTTGGTAACCGCAAGTTGCCAACACGTTAAAAAAAAAAATAAATAAAAAATCAGGTCAAGATACCACAAAGGTCCCTTGACAACAGCAGAGAAGTTCTGCAGCCAGACTCTGCTCAGTTAGGAAAACGTTTGCAGACCTAAACCTGAATGAACCAACACTTCAGTCATTTTGATGTGCACCTTCCTTAAACCTTTTGTTGTTCTTTTGTACGGCGTGTCTATCTTTTATCGAACACTTAATCATGCTTTTAAGGCTTTTGTTTAGTTGATTAGATGATTGTAGGGAAAAGTGTCTAAACAGAGTTGTGCTCCTTGGTCTGTAAATTGCAATTACACTATGAAATCTGAATTTCAGAGAGGTTCAGTAAAGTAATTCATGTAGATTATGGGTTGTTTATAGAGGCATAAAAATGTAGTATAAAGGTGCTCGTATCTACCTGAAAATCATTTAGTAATTTTTCCCTCAGAGTTGCTGAGATGTGATGGTCTGAATGGTCTGCAGCAATGATGAGAGAAATGTGTGGTACTGGGCCTCCTTTTTTTTAGCTGCTGATAAAAACCAGGGCTGTCTCCCTGTGAGAAATGTGTAGGCCAAATGGTGAAGGCATCTGAAAAACTGTACTTGTTTTGAGTTTTAGATAAAGCATGGCAGCATGCAGAAATGACACTCCAGCCTCAGGGATAGTACCTAATGTATTATTTTTGTTGTTTTCTCTGTCTCTTTCACGTTACTTTCAGTTTTTCCAGAGGACTCAGATGCAGACCGCAAGGCCCACCATCCCAACAAACACACCCTCCATACGGCCTGGCTCACAGACTCCCACGGCGGCAGTCTACCCCACCAATCAGCCAATCATGATGACCATGGCACCCATGCCTTTCCCTTCCCCACAGGCTGCACAGTACTACATCCCACAGGTGAGGCAAACATACTGAACTGGGGCTTAAATTTACAGTTGAAGTTTTTCACTCAAATCTAAATGGTAAATGGACTGTACTTATATAGCACTTTTCTGGTCGGATAACTTAATTCCAGGTTTTAGGGCTTACTCTTGCAGCACTCTTATTGAGTAAAAATATTTAATTTTCACCTTTTTTGTAATGAATGAACAAAAATGTAAATTGACCTCAGAGACAAAACTCTTCAGTTGCAGCTGGTACTCATTAGATTGGACTACTGTAAATACAGGTCATAGCACTGGTCCAGCCAAAATTTAAATGAGCACATATTCAAATTCTCACCAAAAGATGATTAAAATTTGAATGTTGCAAATAAAAATCACATCACTGATTGCAAATATGTACCAATTTTAAAATGAAATGTACACAGTATCTATGTTGTCTTTACTGATGATGTATTAATCTGTCTCTCTCTGTGCTCCTTATTTCCAGTATCGCCACAGTACACCCTATGTGGGACCTCCTCAGCAGTATTCTGTACAGCCCCCAGGGTCTGGCACCTTCTATCCTGGTCCAGGGCCAGGGGAGTACCCTGCCCCATATCGTGAGTCATTTATCTAACACAGATACACATCCATCACTATCTCCACATCACATTTGCAATCTGAATTTTCACCACAATACACACTACCTGTCAGCGTTGTTGTGTGCCCATGGAGCAGGGATCCTAACAGTGTTTTACTAAAATGTCTTCTCTTCTGTTTTGTTTTTCTTTTCTTGCAAATTCATTCAGATCCCCTCAGGTACCACCCACCTGTCTCACCCTCTGTCCCTGCTCCCGTTCCTACAGCTGGCCCACCCTATTACCCAGGACAGTACCCCCCCTCAACCCCTATCATAGTGCCTACACCACAGCAACCTCCACCAGCCAAGCGTGAGAAGAAAACAGTGAGTATCTTAGTAGTTCTTCAGTTAATTTTTTTCTTAGAGATATTTAATAGAGGAAATTTTTTTCATTTTTTTCAGTCTTTTAAAATTTTGAATCAGTATTGAATCAGTCAATCAGTTGCTTGAGTGTTCCTAGTTGTTCCTATTGTTCTTCACATTGAGAGTAAAAGAACCAGTTTCCCTCTTGTTTAAAATAGATATAATGTTTAGCATGAACTGCTTAGTAGTGAGCAATTTAATTTAACCTTTAAATCCACATGCGGTTCTGTTAAAAGTCTCAACTAAATTAGAGATTTAATGGACCCATCACCAAACAATTTCAGATATTCAGATAAAATCAAGAAATTTTGCTTTTTGTTTTATTATCTGAAAGTTTTGTCATTGGGTGATAAATGCTCAAACACTCTAAGTGTATGTGCAGGTTTTCTGCTCTGCTTACAGAATAAAAACACACCAAGGAGAAATTATACTCTGCTGTGTCTGTGATCTCTGGTGAAATGCAGGCACCTGTTTTCTTTCCCTTAGCACAAATATTTAAAGCTGGCACTTTACTTCAAATGAAACCGAACTGGCATGTTTTCTATAGTGAATATAATCAGTGTAACTCAAAAAAAGGTGGGCGAAGGTGTAACTGAAATGTTCCTCAAAACACTGACACCACACTAGTATAACTCTTTAAAAATTAAGCAGAAATGCATGACTGAAAACCAGTCACATGACATTAGAGGGGTTGAATTACAGGGCAAAGAGGCTGCGTCAACCTTTGCACTGACACTTCATTTGCAGCCAGATGTGGTGCTTTCATTTTGCTTGTGGTAACACATCCGATGTTTGTCTTTATTTTTAGAATGATGCTCACTTCAGGTGTTTAATTCCTAATTTATACCCCCAGTTTTTGTCGTTCTGTGCATCACTATCTGTTTGTATCAGTGTGCAATGCAGTTCACAAACCATGCGGCTGAGGCAGGGTTGGTCAAAGACTTGGGTGCTTTAGTGAGGTGTGTTTTTTGTGTCATTGTCCTCCCAGATCCGTATCCGTGACCCCAATCAGGGTGGCAAGGATATCACAGAGGAGATCATGGCAGGGGGCTCAGGGAGCAGGAATTCAACACCTCCTGTCGGTCCCCCCTCCTCTACCCCCACCCCACCACAGGTATGGCTCTCTCACGCTTACACTCACCCATCTCTCACCTGCTCATACAGTACTTACAGTTACAGGTAGTGAAGCATAAGGAGCAGCTGATTAGACAGAGGAGAGGAGAGTTGTCTCATGTTGCTCTGTAGCAGTGTGAGCTCTCTGCTCTAATCGCGTCTGCTCTCCACTGTGTGTGTGATATTACAGGACATAGCCTCTGTGTCTCCTGGTAATTTATTCTCAACGGCTCTGAGTCCACAATGTTTACATGCCTGTTGTTGCTCAGGATATCTTTACTTCATCTAATTAGCACTTTTGTTAGTTGTTTTAAAGACTTGCAGATAAAGATGATAACCAAAAAAGTCAGTTTATCACCATTATTACACACCACATATGCTTAGACTTACAGGTCAGCAGGAATGACTTGTTAAAGAACACTTTATTCTCCCATAGCAGTATAATAGATTCACTGTAATCTTTGTAATTGTTAACAGCTGTTTCAATCTTACACTTGCTGCTCCTATCACTGTTTCTATGCACTCACTTTTACAGTAGATTGCATATGCACTGTCTGTATACTTTCACTCCTTCTACAGAATCCACCCAGGTCCACTCTTACCTATCAATACTGTTCTTTAAAATAAAGAATTTATCTTAGTGTTTTTTTTGGGGCAAGTGCATTACCTTGAAGTAAATGTGGAAATGCAGTTGTTCTCAATCCCAAGAGTACCACTGGTAATGGTACTGCAAATCAGATGGCTAGAAAAGGAAACCAGCAGGGCTCTGAGTCATGGTATCGAAGCAGAACGCTATTGTAACTGACACATTTTAATAAATGAAATAAACCAAGCCCCAATTATACAACTTTCCTGGATTCTGAAGAGGGATGTTTTGACTTCTTCCTCCCTGTGTCCTCCTGTGGATGTTAACAGTGTCTTTCCTCTCTTTTTCTGTCTTTTTGTGCTCCCTTTGATTTCATTTCTTTATGTATCTTCCCCCTTTTCTCTGTCCTTCGTTCTGAGCCGTTCCCCTCCTCCTGTCATTTTTCCCGCATTGATCTTCATTCTCCGTCTCGTTCCTCCCGTCTTGTCCTTCATTGCTGTCCTCTTATAATCTAATCATGCCCCATTGGACTCCTTATTTCTGCTTAATCCCGCATTCGGGCTTGTTTTGTTTATTTGTTTGTATGCGTGCTTGCCTTCATCTCTGTGCCGTCTTTCTGGTTTTCTGTGTTGCTAGTTTTTATGGCCGCACCCTCATTATCCTCACATTTTCTACCTCAAATCGCAGCAGCAGCTGAGCAGCAGCCAGACTCCAGAGCAGCAGCCGCAGCAGTCGCAGTCGCAGTCGCAGCAGCAGCAGCAGCAGCAGCAGCAGCAGTCGCAGTCGCAGTCGCAGTCGCAGCCGCAGCCTCAGCCTCCTCAGCCTCCTCAGCCACAGCAGGCCCACCCTGGAGGCTATACATTGGAGCCCCCACAGCCCCAACAGCCCTCACAGCCCCAACAGCCACAGCAGCCACAGCAGCCGTTGACAACAGGGGCTTCAGACACCAAACCAGGGCCAGGTCCGCCCCAGCACCCTCGCTCTTTTTTAAAACTACATCCACAGCTCTTGACAAGAAGGAGTACCACTTTTAACAGTCTGTTCTACAAAAACAGCTGTAACTAGAGTTTCATGTTGAAATTGTAAAAATGTAACATTAGACCTTCATTAACCTGCCAGGTCATTGCCTGTCATGTCAGGCAATGTCATCTTTAGTTTTATTGCCCCCCCTCATGGAGCAGCCTTCCTTCAAATCATCCTCTGCTCAAACAATGATCTCCAAAAACTGTGCTGTCACTTTTGTTTTTCCGAAAACACACATCACACTGAATGCTTTCACTTTCATTTCACTTACAAATCAGAGTGTGGTGTCAGCAGGGCAGCCTGCTTGTCCAGTAAGTAGCTGGAACATTTTGCACTGTTCTCCGAATAAGTTTTGGAAACCGTTCAATCTCTTTGTGCATGTTTCCTGTCTGGTTTGTTGACCCTGGTGCTGTCACAGTCCTGATCTCTTACTTGCAATATGCAATTTAAATTGTTTTACTTTATGTTTTACTGATTTTATTTAAAATAATTGTACACAAACAAAAAGTTCATTAGTTTATATGCTACTGAGAAATACAAAGCCCTGTTTCCATGCAAGCATCTTTTCATGTGATCTATTTAATTAACTATTAAATCTAGTCCATGATATGAATATTATGTTTTGCTTATTCTGAACACATGTATTTATCTGTACTCTTCTTCCTCACAGATGATATGCCAAAACTGGAGCCAGTTGCCCAGAAGTCTTCCTCACCAGGGCTTGTGCAGCCTGAAGCCCCCGTGGAGAGACTGAAGGCCAACGCACCTGTAACTGAGCCCACTTCTGCTATTGAACCAGGGCTTCCCTTCCCCGCCTCGCTGACCACCCCCGCCACTCTGCCACTTACAGCGGCCAACACCAGTGAACGTCCCTCGGTCAGGGAGTCCACTGCTTCAGCCTCTTCTTCTTACTCGTCCACAGCCGGGGAGCAGAAACCCTCTCCGGCGCCACCTCAGACTCCCAACACAGACAAGCCTCTTTCAGATGCCCCAAGAACTCTGGCTGCCTCGCCTGCACCAGCCCCCAAGGCCTTGAATGGCCTTGCAGAGTCTGGGACTGAGCTAGACACTGCGGCTCACGAGCCTTCTCTTATGCCCCCTGCTGCACTCCAGCCCCAGGCCTCTGCTCCTGCTTACAGAGAGGCCTCCTCCTCTGAAACTTTGCCTTCTGACGTGAGGCCAGAGGTTCCCATTGCTGCTGCGCTCGCCCCTATGGCACCTGTGGCTGTGGTGCCAGTCACCCTGACCTCTAGCCCTGCCCCAGCTTTGCCAGTAATGCTCCCCCCCGGCCTTCCGCCTCTAGTGCAGGCCACAACAGAGGCCGACGAGCCCAGCAAATCCTTAGACACTAAAGACCTTGTCCCCAGAGTTGGGGCAGAGGCACACGGTGGCATTACTGACAGCAAAACAGAGCCCCAGCATCAAGCACTCATCAGGAAGAGTCCCACTACAGGTATTGTATCTGTTGCATTTCAGCAGCTGTAAAATTCATAGATAATTTGATTCAGTTTTAACCTGCCAGAGGAGTAATTGCTCTCTGGAGGGTGTTTTTTTTTTTGTACGACAGGGCGGCCTAAAATGAGAGGTTGTTTTATGAGCCTGCCACTTGTTTATGGTATTATGCCTAAATAGTAAAATTAAGTGGCCCTGTGATACACTAGGGTGTTTTATGAACGCCCATACAGCACCCACTGCAGATAATCTCTCAACAAATGCTTCGCTGATACAGTTGATCTCCCTTCATATAGAACAAACTCCACACATCCAAAAAATCCTGGAAATCACAAGAAATGTTTTAAATTTTTATCAAAATTATTTTCATATTTATATTTGCCCGAAACAAACACAGGCTTTCTCCAGAACCAAATAATGTTTAACAAGTGGGAGTATATTCAGAACATGTTTGTCTTGTAAAAATTCTCCACAAAGTTGTGTGTGACTGAATGTCCTCTGAGTCACACATGTACATGTCACAGTACCACCCAGTGTGACATAATGTAGCTCAGAGTACACCGCAGAGAAATACCTGACAGACAGGTAGAACAGAAAGTTATCAGCGTCTGCTAATTCTTCTCTCTACAGAATGAGGGAACATTGTCGGGTTGTTCTGTCAAAGTCATGAGAGAGGTCACTTATTCTAGCCCATGTTATTTCATCATGTTATTGTTTCTTATATGTTATAGCAACAATCATTTATGACAAATACCTGAGGGCCCATGAGTGAGGAATTTAGAATTTCTATTTATCCTGCTTTATCTGCTCTGTCAAACAGTATTTGCAAATAATGTTTGTTTGTTTTGTTTGGTCAGAAATGAGTGAGGTTTAACACTTAAAAGCATTTAATATACATTTCTGGCTTTCATCATATTGACAGGACTGTACAACAGCTGTAACGTTTGTTTATACAGATTCATTTATCTTACCATCACTGCTTGTTGGACACAAATTTCCCTTTTTAAATCCATTGCGGTTATGCTGTTTTACTGACCGTCAGTGGCTGACTGCACGTTCCTGCGTTTGTTTTGTCCTGCAGTAAATCAGACGGCTTCTGCTATACCAAAGACCTGGAGGAAACCAAATGAAGGGATCTCTGCTGGAGACGCACCTCAAAAGGAGGACGAGGTGAGAAAAGAGGCCCACTGAAGTACCACACTGAAGCTTCAAAACATAGATAATTTCACCTCCAAATAGCTGGTATTTCATTTTGGTAGAAGCCTTTTTTAAAACAACTCCCAAGTATCAAAGGAGCGAGACAGAGCGGGTCAGAGGGAAGAGGAAAGGCACAATAGTTCAAGTGGAAAATGTTTCCACATGTGCCATTGGGGAAGCAGACATAAATGACTTTAGGGTGTTGTTATCGTCCGAGAGCGACAGCGAGGGGTTATCCATCATCTTCATTGCTCACCCAGCCCACTGTATGTAAAATCAGCTCTGTCTCACACTCGTTTCCTCTCTTTTATTGTTTTGTTCTGGGCTTGTAGCCGTGGGAGAATTTTCACACCACCAGATACTGGTGTTGCAGACTGTTAAATGGCTTCTTTTAGTCTGCACTGAATAAGCACTATGGGGTTATACAGCCGCACTACAGCTGCAGTGATAAGTCTTTTATTGAATTTGACAGTTGATTAATCACTTTGGTAGTTTAAGCAAACATGCCAAAATATTTAGTGGTTTCATTTTCTCAAACTGTTAGCATCTGTTGCTTTTATTGGTCAAATATGATAGAAAATAAAACATCTCTGAGTTCTGGACGTGTTGATCACAGTGTCATTTTACGCCTTGGGAAATTGTGATGCATGTTTTTTACTACCGACATTTTACAGACAAATGATAGACCAAATGATTAACTTAGAAACTTGTCACACTGGTACATTTGTGTTTCTTTTGGCAACATTTTTTTTCTTTTAGAAGAGCAAACTCAGTATCTTCTACTTGAATAAGCCTATTGTGCTTCTATATTTTTTCCCTTCTCTGTCTTTCGTGTAGCATCTCTTCTCTTACATCTACAAAAAATTTCATTTCATCACTTCCTAACCATCCCCCAGAATCCCCTGCCTTCACTCAATTTTTTATTCATTCATACCTCAGTTTCCCTTCTCTTCATGTGTCCACCCCTTTCACCTACTCTACAGATGACCCCTTTACAGCCTCGTAACCGATAATTATGGACATTCTAATTTAGATAAATTGTGATGCTAGTAGTTTTTGAATGTGGTGGACTGACAGCTCTTTTGTACTTTAAATCCCCCACAAGACACTCCGAGAGAGCTACCTGACAGCAGCCATTGAGCTTTTAGGGATTAATTATTTTGCTAAATGATAATAAAGCAGGGCATAATGCTTACCGACAAATGCTGAGAATCTGCAAACTCCTCCCCACAGGACGAGCCGAGGCCAGCGGATCAACCTGCTGGAGACCAGGCCCTGCAGTCAGCTCCACTGAGCAGCAGCCCTGTGCCCCTGCCGTCAGTCTTCACCTCCACCCCTGCTCCAGCCCCTGCTAGCAGCCCAGAGGCTGACAGAAAGCCTGCCGCCCCAGAGGAGAACGGCGAGGCTGAGATGGAGCCCATGAGGAACGGAGCAGGCCACACCTCAGAGACGGAGAGCAGCGACAGTGGAGCCGCCCCTGGAGACAAGGAGAACTCAACGGGGGCTCCACAGGACATGGAGGGTGAGACAGACCTTCTTCCTTGGACAGATGAGGAGACAGAAGTGACTAAAGGCAAAACTTGAATGTAAAAAGCAAGTGTGTAAAGCTGCTGTGTTTACTCTGTTTCTCTTTCTTTCCCTCTTAAACCCTACTTGGTGGTCCAGACTTGGCTGAGCCCAGTGGGAAGCGTCAGTATGACAGGGACTTCCTGTTGGGCTTCCAGTTCATGCCTGCCTGCATACAGAAGCCTGAGGGGCTCCCACCGATCAGCGATGTGGTGCTGGACAAGGTAAGTTACAGAAAGCCCTGCAATCAAATTCATAGACTGTTAGACAAAAAGATTGTACAGTGATTAAACCTCTAACAGCCAAGTGTAGATAAATCGATGGATGGAAGTGTCATCTGTATGGTCCTGTGCTGCAGTTTCAAAATGAGGAACTATCTCGAGAGGTCTCTCTCTATAAATGTGGCTGCAGCTAATATTTATTTCCCTTATCAATTACTCTGATGATCATTTTCTTGATAAATTGATTGTTTTCGTCAATAAAAGTAAAATGTCAGTTTTCCAGAGCCAGACGTCTTGAAGTGTCATGGTTTTTCTGACCAGTTCACTTCAAAATCCAATTATATTCTATTTGTTGTCCATCACTTATGTTGGAGACACTAGTGAGCTTTTGGCATTTTTTGTAGAAAAGATTACTTCAATTGGTTTGAGTAGATTAGTCATCTGGCAAAATTGTCAAGCATTCAGTGATTCCAGTTTCCCTAACGTAAGGATTTGCTGTTTTTATATCATTGTCAGTGGGTTTTTGACTGTTCATTTGTTGAAAATCTTACCTCAGGCCCTGGAAAATTATAATGGGCAGTAATTTTCTGAGCTTAAAAAGCTGAGTGATTAGGCTATTAAATGTGATGAAATAAGATTGATCAGTAATGAAATAATGCTTAGTTGCACCTTTAGTTATGAATAATCCTCTTAATGAAACATTGTTCTTCATTATTGGCTCATATCAACATGCTGTGTGTTAGACATTGCTCTACTTTGTTAGATTCTGTGCTCTGGATCAAGGATACACCACAGAGAGGTTGATTCATTCCTCTGATCCCCACATATGTATGGGTGGAGCATATGGCCCGCTGAAATGCTGTTTTGATTAAAATCACATTGCTATTATGTCACACTTGGCAGTGTTAAGAGCACATGCCCCTCCCCCCCACCTCTCCAAAAAGAACAACCAGACCGGCGAACAGTTGATTGGTAGAGTCCCATAGTCTCATATTCTCTGTGGGAGATGTTGAAATCTCACTGGAAATGAGTGTAGAGGAAGTCAAGGACAGCTGAAAGACAAAGAGCTGGATTTGTTCTTCTCTCCTCCCCCACAACTATCCTGCTCTCTCCTGCGTTCCTTTCTTCCTTCCTTCCTCTCCACATCTGGTTCTGACTTCTCTCCCTGAACGGCCTGCTGAACCCAACAAGAACAATTTATCACCAGTACAGTGAAAACACATAAACCAAAAGCTGGTAATGTGGTATGAATGTCATTTACAAGAAGTCACCTTTAAGGGACCACTGGGTTAGAAATGAACACACACACACACACACACACACACACACACACACACACACACACACACTAGGCTGACTCCTTTTACCCTGTTGCCAGTATTATTAGGGGATAACTGCTCCCCCTGCTGTTCAGCTCATTCTGACTGTGTGTGTCTGTGTCTGTGTGTGTGTGTGTGTGTGGTGTGTGTGTGTGTGTGTGTGTGTGTGTGTGTGTGATGATGTGCTCTGTATGTTCTGTGTCATACAGATGAACCAAAACAAGTTGCCATCCCGAGTGGTGGATTCCAGGGTGATTTCCAGAGGACCCGATTTCACACCTGCCTTTGCAGATTTTGGCAGGCAGATGACCGGAGGACGAGGCGCTGCGGTGAGTCACACATGCACACACACACATATCCCTTTCTGCCAAGTCATTCATAAAATCGCACACAAACACACACACACACACCCACTTTCTACCTCCTGTTTCTCTTGCTCAAAATAGATAACATGCCACTTTTTAAGTCGGGAAAAATGTTAATTGGTACAAACTCAGCTTTCAGACTTTTCCTTAATGATTCATAAAATTATATTGGAAGTCAGTGACCTGATACCATTTGAGAAGCTTAGTCCCAGCTGATGATATTTAATTCACCACGTAAAAATCTCAATGTTTGTTGTGAGCATTTCAGAGATACTTTAACAGAGTTAGTCCAAGAAATAAGTGAGAAAATTGATACTGCTCATATCTCTGAGTATAAGTCTACAGTGAGGAGAGGATTAGCTTAGCTGAGCATAAAGAATGGAAGGCAGACCTTTTTAAAACTTCCAATAGAGCCAGGCTGACTGCTTACCCATTGTTTTCAGTCTTTGTGCTAAGCTAAGCTAAACGGCCTCTAACTGTAGCTTCATATTTACCGCACAGATAAGAGAAGGGTATCAATCTTCCTATCTAACTTAGCATATAAGAGAATTTCCATTCCTTTAACCCACTCAAGAGAAGCAGCATGTTAGAGTGAACCACTTCTGCTAGACAATATATTAGGTCAATGATGTGGCCTTGCTCTGGTATGGCAGGTTAGATGTTTCACAAGGTAATGAGTAAGTCTTCTGCTGCACATGACACTTAAAATTGCAAGAAATTGTCATCTAAATTATATTAATGTTGGCCTTCATTTAACCAATACAAATGGTAGTAATGAGGAGTATCTATATATGTGTCTTTTTTTCCTTTCATTGCATGCACAGCTTATGAATATTGGGGCACGGCGGCCTCCACCCAGGAAGATCATCATGAACGTGTCAGTGAACGATGATATTCAGCTGAAAAAATCAGAGAATGCCTGGAAGCCAGGCATGAAGAGGGAGGGCCTCGCTGAGGATCCTGAGACACAGAGAACACAGGTAGAGCCGAATATACACACAGACCTATGCAAAGACACAACAAGAAACACACAAGGGAGTGGGTGAATAGGAAAATTAGCTACAACCACAAGACTAATTTTGAAAGTTGGTGATCCATAAAATCCACTTGATCGGAAAATTTTTGAATTACTGGAAATTCTAACACTTTAATTCTGTAAATATTGGAAAAGCAGAATGAGTGCATAGTTATTACTCAGTGAAAGATTTAACCTCCCACACGATGAAATGACTTCACATAATTTCCTCTTCCAACTTTTCATGGGAAATAATGTCTTTGCCAAAAAGCACTAATGATCGTAGCCATACAACAGTTTTTCATGTCGTGCTTCGAGTTGAGTGATTGATTGATTGTTGCGATCGATGACCTCAGTGATTGACTGCCTTTCATAACCGATTCCCCTCAGGAGCTCTTCAGGAAGGTCCGCAGCATCCTGAACAAGCTGACGCCTCAGAAGTTCAACCAGCTGATGAAGCAGGTGACAGACCTGACCATCGACACGGAGGAGAGGCTCAAAGGCGTCATCGACCTGGTCTTTGAGAAGGCCATCGACGAGCCCAGCTTCTCTGTGGCCTATGGAAACATGTGCCGCTGCCTCGCCACGGTAAGAAGGTCACCATGTTGATTAGAATGGGTGAAGTGTGTTGGCTTTGAGATAAGAGAGGGTTGTGTTTGTAAGGTCAGTGGTTTAAATCATTAGCTTTACATCTCCACATACAGTCAACAACTTGCTAAATATTAACACAGCAAACAAATCAATTGGTTTAGATTCAGCTCTGCCTGCAAGCTAACTCAATACAGTGTGATGTCATTGTTCTCAATTTTTGATAACTTGCAAGAAGAAACTGTTTGATGTTTACTAACTTCAGGAGACCTCTTTTACACTGTTTGTGAAGAAACTTGTTGGTACTAAAGCGTCAAACAGATCATGGTTTATTAAAAATGTGTCTCCTCACTTATAGATGCTCTGTTAACAAGAATTCGGGAGCAGCATTTAATTTTTCTGTCTGCAATGAGTTTACACACACACACTTTACACATATTATGCATTAAGATTAAAATAATGAATGGGACTAAATTTCTAAAAAGTCCAAGATAACCTGCAGAAAACTCCTGACACCTGATTCCTTGTGTAGTGTAAAACATTTTTAAAGATTTAGTTCAATACTTAACTCATTTTTATACTTAAGTTTCTCCACTATATCTTCTACTGTCCATGTGCAGCTCAAAGTGCCCATGACAGACAAACCCAACACCACAGTGAACTTTCGCAAGCTGCTGCTAAACCGCTGTCAGAAGGAGTTTGAGAAAGACAAGGTGGACGACGTGGTGTTTGAGAGGAAGCAGAAGGAGCTGGACTCTGCTGCATCGGTACGTGGGATGCCTGAATTAATCCTTTACCAAAACATTTTTATGACAGAGGTGAATGAAACTCCTAAATCTATCTCAACTTTGGCAAAGAGGCTTTGTGAATAAGTTCCAAGTATTCCTTGGGTCCCCTCAGGCGACAGAGCGCGAGCGTCTTCAGGAAGAGCTGGAGGAAGCCAAGGACAAGGCCCGGCGGCGTTCCATCGGCAACATCAAGTTCATCGGCGAACTCTTCAAGCTCAAGATGTTAACGGAGGCCATCATGCATGACTGTGTGGTGAAGCTGCTGAAGAACCACGACGAGGAGTCTTTGGAGTGTCTGTGCAGACTGCTCACCACCATCGGCAAGGACCTTGACTTTGAGAAGGCCAAGGTGAGCTGAAGAAGTCAATACTCACACTCAACACTGCTAGGTTTGTGCTTAAAGCAAGTAGTTTTAAGTCTTTATGTTAAGCTAAGCTAACCACCTGCAGGCTGTAGCTTCATATTTACCGTATAGACGAGTGGTATCAATCTTGTCATCCAACTCTCTGAGAAAAAGTGAATGAATGGGTTTCCCATTTTAATTTGTGAGAAACTAGCTTCATTCATCAGATCACTGTGATTTCAGTTCACAAGAGAAAGCAGCCTCCAAAACCAGTGAAGAATCTCTTGTTTGTCAGTGAATGTAGAGTACATTAAAACAGCATGTTGTCACTGGCCACACATGGAAAGCTTTAAATATATTCACTAGAATAAATTACAGTTGATTGTTTAGCAGATTTTTTCCCTATTCAGCTGCGTCACTTGCTGTAATGTTAAATTTTGTTGCGTCATACACTTTGGCACAATCTCAGGTCTGTTGGTGCGATGTGCTACACAAAGTCTTTCTGTTCATAATATATTTACAGGCTCACAGGCACCACAGTGAGACCTTTTTTTAACTTTAAGATGTTGACTTGGAGGGAAGATATTCATGTTTGCAGGGATAAAGTTATGAGGTGAACATTTTGTCAGCAGCTCTTTGACATGAGTACAGCCAAAGGGCAGTACATGTCAGTACGTCTCTGCTAACATTCCACCAAGATAAAATTCCTGGTAATTTTCATAGTAATTTAACTGATTCTGCAGGTGACTGATCCACAGCAACACCACTTTCCGAGACATAAAAGAGAAGGTTCTGGTGGGATTCGATCCCACACCAGCTGGGCTACATTCAGGCAGAGGAGAAATTGTTTATGTAGGTTATGAGGAAATAAGAATATCCCCCCATTGTCCCTGCTCTGCTTTGTTCTGTCTGAATGGGTCTCCTGTAGACATCAGCAACTTCAAGCCAGAGTCCTCAGATGCTTGGAGAGACATAACTGACCTGAGGGTCTTTCTGCTCTCCCTCTGTGCTGTACTGTGATGTGCGGTTCGATCCTCATCATCTACCAGTCACTCTGCAAAAGGAAAGCCCTCTGACCACAGAAACTGAAATGAACTTAGCACAACAACTTAACTCTGCTTTATTGTCTTTTTTTGTTTGCCACTGGAAGATGTTTGCACTCTTTACTAGCATTTAAGTGCATTTTCTTTACATTAAATCCTACAGGAAGTGGTCACAAATCATCCATCTTGTCCTTCGGATGAGTTTCATCCTGTTTAATGTGGTAATTTCCTGAACATGGACGTTTTAATGTCGGACCATTACCAGTGAATTGGATCCGTTCTTTTTGGGCTATTACAATTTTTGCGCTGGTGTCTCCCAAAATGTTCCAATTTAATCTTGGGCGGTCTGTATGGCTCCTGCTCCAAGTAATAAAATGAACAATTGGTCTGACTTAGTGAAATAATGTGGAAAAAATCCCTGAAACCTGCTTTCTGCTAGGTTGAATAGAGACATAGAGAATATAACCTTCATGTCTCAAATTAACCAGCTCTCCCTCTCTTTCCCTCTCTCTTTCTCTCCCTCTCTCTCTCCAGCCTCGAATGGATCAGTATTTCAATCAGATGGAAAAAATCGTCAAGGAGAGGAAGACATCATCTCGGATACGGTTCATGTTACAGGATGTTATAGACCTGAGATTGGTGAGTGTGTGTGTGGTTGTGTTATGTTTTTTTTTTTATCTGCGCACCTGCAGAGAGTTCAAACTCCAAATTCTTCAAAGTAACTTGGGTTCACAATGTTATTTTCCCACAGAGGTTTATTTCATTGATCTCTTTGACCCCCCTGTAACATGATATTGGATATTCTGGTCATATTCTGCTAAATGGACATCTACTGCTACTATTGTTATTGAATTTTAACACCTTTTCAGAGAGACTGATGGAGGAAAAACCGGTGGAAAAATACACTGTAGAACAGAAGCAAACCTGAAGCAAATACGCTCTATATCTGTATAACTTTTTATCACTGAGATGCTGCTGATAATACATGATAAAGATTTTTGTTGAGGCAGTATAGACTTTTCATGCCATGGAGTGATTTGTAAAGTTTGCTATTCCTACACAGCCAATATTAGCATTAACAGGTCAGCTAAAACGTCATTCAGTGCCTCCAGCGGTGGAAAGCAACAGCAATGTTTTGCTTTTAGTTCTATCACTTCTTTTCTTCTACTGAAGTCAGTATGCTAACCAGCTAGCCATGGCCCATCTCGTCACTTTCCGATAGCGACTCGCCGTGGTGTCCACACCGCTCTGAAGAAGTAGCACTGCTCAGAGGATGTATCCTAACCTCTTGTATTGTTAACGCAACAATAGCTTAAGCTCTTAGCAAGAAACCACATTTGGCAGCAGTGAAAACTTTCAAATAGCTCCTGTAAACACATGCATTCAGAGGTAGAGGAGGCAGAAGTGGCTTAGTGTGCACATCAACAATTCACTGCACCGAAGATTTTAAAGCTACCATTAGTTCTACCATACATTATCGGACTATGTGGTTAGATGCAACACATCACAGTCAAATGTGATTATTTATTATGTGGGCAGTACTGCTTTACCATTACTAAGTGTTGTTTTGCCAGTGGCTGTAAAACAGGAATTATCAGACATAGATGAATGCAAATATACCAAAGTAGGCGTAAGGTCAGATGGTCTAAATCGCCCAGCCCTGACTCATGCTTTTAATTGCTTTTCTACACAAATGCAGAAAGAAAAAAACACTATTGAGTACTTGCAAAGTTGTCATCATTGTGTGTGTATAATAGTAAATACAGACAGCTGTGTGTGTTTCTTGACATCAGTCCTAGCTGACGAGCTGGCTCTCACTACCAGTAAAAGTCATCAGTCCTTACCCGTGGCTTTACTTTTTAGTGGAGACAATATCTCATCAGCAAAAACACAGCGAGCTCAGATAAATGCAATCTCTCCCTCTTGTAGATGTGATGACCAGAATTATTACACGATGGCCTGAGTCAGCTAGCCACCATGGGTCATGACACTCTAAACTGTAGCAGGTGTCAAGTCAATTTTATTTTTACAGCACAAAATTTACCAAATTTGCCTCAAAGGACTTCACAGTCCATACCTAACACAACAGCCTCTATCAGTTTGGATTAGGAAAAACTGCCATAGAGGCCATGGAATTTCTCCCTCAGGACACAGATACACAGTAGCTGTAGTGTGTTCAGAGTGGACAGAAACATTAATATTCGTCATCATAACATGGAAAATCAGAATGACTAATAAGTAGATTGATCACAATTAAACACATTACACATTCAGTTTAACTATTCATGTTACAATCATGTAGCCATTTGTAATTTTTGACACACATTTATAGTGTTACTGTTTTAGTTCATGTTGTAATAACTGAATTTACACACTGAGCAGATGCAATAATTAGAATTAAAAGAATTTCATTTATTGTCCTGTGTCAGGTCAGACACAATAAAATGGCTGACCTCATACCTCATCTTTGCATTTACCTTCACATACAATGTCTTCACTCATAGATATTTTGACCAGTCTTGCATCTACATGTCAGTACATCATATACATACATAGATACATATAAACTCTGTTTATCTTTATTATTCTGATTAAATAAACCAACTAATAAAGAAGTAGTTGTGTGGGCACATTAATGTTTTTTGGCATCACAACACTGACAAAAAATACAAGGTCTTAGAAAAATAGAAGTAAACAGGGAGCAAAAGACTTAACATTACAAGTGTCATGTAATGCTTTTCCAATAGAGAGACATGCATATTGATTAAACTGTGACTCTCACCTAACACAAGCGTTTTGAATCAATGTCGCTGTCTCTCCTACAAGATGCCGAAAACACAGATTCAGTCCCTGCTGTGCTGTGCTCCTGTCAAATTTGAAATTAAAATGAGCAAGGCTACTTAGGCAGCTCTAGTTTGTTTAAAAACAAAAGCTCTGTGTTCAGCATCGTAGAATGACACAAATATTAATGACAAATGATGGGTTGTTACGTAAGTTGAAAGTGATAACCTTGTTAACAGATCTCTCTGTCACTTATGATCATTGGTTATTTCATCCGTGCGTCACCTGACATTAGGATGTTCCTCTGTGATTGACAACTTCTTCTGTTTATGCTCTGATGTATCTGGCGCTGTAAGATAAAACCCACACATACTCCTAAATTCACTGGGCTGTCATTTGAATGTGCTTGGATAAAGAACAAAGAAATCAGTCTGAAACTACAGCATCTGACTCTGCCGTTTGATTCGAGCTTGAAGTCACTGCGGTTCTCTTTCTTTTTTTTTTTTTTTACCTTTTCTTTACTTTCAGCACAACTGGGTGTCCAGAAGAGCCGACCAGGGCCCGAAAACTATCGAGCAGATCCACAAGGAGGCTAAGATTGAAGAGCAGGAAGAGCAGAGAAAAGTGCACCAGCAGTTGCTCTCCAAGGACAGCAAGAGACGGCCAGGTCAGGCCTGCAGTCTAAATCCTCTTTAAGGCTTAGAATCACATCGGTACAGCTATAGTGACTCAGGAAGCCTGCGAGCATACAGGCAGACTTCCTGTCCCTATAGCCTGCAGAGACGCTATTGTGCCCAACAGCAGACAGGAAGCCCCCCACTCCCTCCCATCTGTTAGCTGACTTATAATATTTCATCATGTATGGCAGTGTGCTACAGAAACAGTCAGAAATGTGCCCTTTTGACTCCATTGTATTTCACCTGTACCTGTATTTTTGCTGTTTGTGTCTGTGGGCTTGTCTTCATAGATCCAAGAGATCAGAGAGATCAGCGTGTTCAGAGGGATGAGACCTGGAACACTGTGCCCATGACAAAGAACAGCAGGACCATTGACCCCACCAAGATCCCAAAGATCTCCAAGGTGAGACGCGCTCGCCGAGGCTGTTTGTAGGATATAGGTGAGTTAGGCTGGTTGCTCAGGGTGCCACCAGTTGGAGGATTGCCAAAGACAAAGTCAGTGACTAACACCCAGTGTGCTATAACTCCTACTGAGGCACACTGCAGGGGGAAGGCACTACTAGAGACTATACACTGTCATAACATTTGAAACAGCTGGCTGCCACTTATTTTGTGTCCCACACAGTTCATTTGCTCACATCACTGCATATGAGCCATGAAAACAATGACACAAATAACCAGGTGGTTACTTAAGACCCTTAACCAGGACACTGTGCGTGTGTGAGCGCTGGTGCACCACATAGAAAGCAGTCAGTGGGATGGATGAATGGGTAGGTAGGTAGAAAAAATATTTTATCAATCCTGAAAGTATTTTTATAAAGATGAGGTTGAAGATAGTCTAACTCTAACTTCCATCCAGATGTTCCTGCCTCAAAATATTCACCCTTGCATGTCCTCTCAAATACTACTAATTATATCACTATATAATACTAAATATTAATGGAAAACATTGTAGCTACAACTTAACATTATGCAAGTGTAAAATGTAAAAAGAATTTAAATTAATATTTAATCATGAAGCGTTATCAGGACTTATTTAGGAGATGAGCAGAAACATATAATGTTATATTATTATCAGCTTGCATTTTGTATCATGTACTAAACATGAAAATGTTATGTCATGTTATAGAAAAGACCCATAACAGTGGCATTTGTGTGCATATATTTTCTCATTGACAGTTACTATATGTTTTGGTGATGTGACAGAGACCAGAGATTGAGAGGAGCTGAATTAAATTGAATCCAACTAAAATATCATTTTATTAATTGGCTATTAACAGATCAATTTCCTCAGGAGCAGCAGTGGACATCCAGAAACCAAACTGTCTCCAGAAATGCTGCCTCCTCACACCCACATTTTCACCCTCCATTTAAGAACCAAACAATTTAATGATGTACAAGAGTTTAGTTAAATAAACTGAGGCTGAATTCAGCATTGTGGTGATGTTAAGAATGACTTCTGATTAGAAGCTGATCACAGACAGAGTGAAAGATTGTGTTGCAGCATTTTGTGTTTTCTCTGTCTGTGATGAATCCGCAGGCTATTTTGAACCCTCAGTCTGGGTTGAACGTTGTCAGCGTTGTAATTTAGATGAATTGGCAAGGTTGTTCTTCATGCCGTGACAGGTTTGTCTCCCCCTCATTAAATGTTTTTCCATGTTAGCCACAAGCTCCCTCACCAGTGGCGTCTGTTCTTTCGGTAGAAAGTTTCTGTACACAGCAGATCACTGTTTACACTGCACCAAGATGAACCCTGTGGATCATCACAACTGGGCTGTTTCCACAAACTGTCTCTGTTCTCATCTGATACACATTATTGTTGTGGTTTGCATGTTCACTAGTACAAAGTACCGCTGCTGGATGTACGAGGTACTGCAGTGTTAAAAAAAAAAAAAGGCAAGTTTGTTTTTTGGAGCGCCACCTGCTGGATGCACTCTGTCATGATTCTTAGTTGTGAGGAGAGTACTCATTAACTAAGCCTTGGAATGAAAGACTGAATGGTATGGATACAGTAATTTGGTCATTACTCGTCCTTGATTTAAAATTGTAATTGCAGAATTCTGCCAGTGTTAAAAAAAGAAGCTTAGTTCCTCCTGTGTACTGTGTAATTCTGTGTACTTGTGAATTTGAGTGTGTGGCATTTACTTATCTATTCAGAGTTAAGTTTTGCCCATTTTCTCCTGTTGCTGTCTGTTTCTCTTGTGTAGTTTTTCAAAGCAGGAATACTGAAGCTTGTTCTTAAATGATTCTCTTTCTGCAGCCTCAAATGGATGAGAAGATCCAGTTGGGCCCACGGGCTCAAGTCACGTGGGTGAAGGGCAGCAGTGGAGGAGCCAAGGCCAGCGACTCAGGTGAGATGACGCAGCGAGCTGAAGCATCATTATGTGAAAAAGACCTGGAGACACAGCACAGAAGTGAGAAGAAAGAGAAAACATTATTCATCACACGGCC
This sequence comes from Lates calcarifer, assembly GCF_001640805.2. NCBI lineage: Eukaryota > Metazoa > Chordata > Actinopteri > Centropomidae > Lates > Lates calcarifer. The sequence goes on from NC_066844.1 coordinate 6,119,541, forward strand.
AAGTTTTTTTCATCTTGTGTCTCTAAGAAAAACACCAAGACTGACTCAGAGGTAGAGAACTGATCCTTCACACTTTGTGGATTTTTTCCTAACATCCCTCAGTTTCCTGCCTGTCCCTCGCACTGTGTTGTCATAGTTAAGGCGTCTTTAAAATAACAATGGTAGTTTCAGTCACACTTGAGATTTTGTCTGTGGTTTGTAAAAAACATCAGATGTGATGAGATTGTGGCTGAAACTGGCTGAAACTGGCTTAAACGTCACACAGTTGTCAGTATGCTTGAAATGAAATGCGAAGCGTTGTCCGACCACATCTGAAGTCACACTGGGGCGAAACAAAATAACTTTTTATAGTATAACAGTGCACAATCTTTCCTTGAAGGTATTCATTTTGTTTGTACTCAAGAAAACTGACAGAAGTCAGTTTTAAAATCAGAGCCTAAGGGAAGGTCAGACCCTGCCTGCTTTCCCACCTCCACACAATTGGCCAGTTGCTGCATCAAAGTAGGCGTGAACATTGCCCCCGAACTCTGAATTCTTATTTGACCAATCAACAAGCACACGTGTTGACACATATGGACAACCTCACCTTTGGCTTGAAACCCACTGTAATTTTTTTTCCCTTCTGATGAGTATTGAAATTTGTATTTCAATGCCCGTATTATATCTGGACAATTTTTCACTCGCTAAGTATATGAAAGGAAGAAGTGTAATAATCTTCAGTCGCTACTGGTGATTTTTGGCACATGTGTCTCTTACAACTTTTTCTCTCCAACAGAACTATCACGGACAGCTGGCCTCAACCGTTACTCTGCGCTGCAGTCCACGCCATCAGCTCAGCCCTCCACCACACCTCCACAGAACCCAGACTTTGACTCCAGGAGAACTCTGGGAAGGTAAAGGGCAACATCACTATCTTATTTAGGACTCAAGCTCTCCGAGGATGATGTCTCTGTGGCTCTGATCGCTAATTTGTCTGACCTTCTGTTAGCAGATATTTCAAACCCTGATTAAGTCATAAATTTGGAAGAATGATTATCTTTGTAATTATGGTTTTTGATTGCCTCTATTTAGGTTTTCAATACAGATTAGGTTTGGTTCCAAATTGGTTGAAAATGTCAATCCTCAAATAGAGGCTTTTCCCCTTTCTCAGAGGTCCTCATTATAGTAGCATCCCTGCTGACTCTTGTTTATTCATTTGCTTTTTCCCCCCTCCCGCTCCTGGCAGTCGTAGCAGTACAGGCAGAGAAGCGCAGCGAGAAGCCGCTGATCTCTGCCCCGCCATCATCACGGCCCGGACCATTCATCAGGGGAAGCAGTTCAAAGGAACTGCTGGAGAGTCAAACCCCAGAGGAGCTGCGAAGAGACCGGGAACGAGAGGGAGCCGAGCCCCGGAGACCGAGCGTCACAGAGGACAAGACGGAGCCAGAACGCAGCCGAGTCAGAGAGCCTGGTGAGACACACGGTGCTGCACAACATGGGATGAATATAATACTGACATATGAACAGCCTTTATTGGTACCACACTGATATTTGCTTTCTGCCATTTTAAACCATCAAGTCCTGAATATGTAGGAATATCTATCCATGTTTTTATCTATTTTATAGTGACACACAATTTAAGATTAGCTAGAGAAAAAATATAATTTTTTTGCAGTTTAGCTCTTTACTGTGTTTGTCATGAAGTGTTTATTAATCTCATTGTCATCTTTTTGTACAGCGTTAAAGATACATATACATATTTACTTTGGGAAGCAGCTGAAATGTTAAATTTAGTTTCTCATCTGATCGTTATTGTTTTACAATATTCATTTTAATACACCTTTAATAGTCTCAGCAAACAATAATATCTTAGTATTGATTTGATTTACATGTACTTGTCCAGCATTAGTTATTGTATTATGATGCATAAATTAATTGAGAAGCAACAGCAGATGGAAATCCTCCACTACAAAATGTGAATAAATCATTTTTTAATTGGCTTTGGTTGTAAATGTCATGACCTGGCATTTACTCTATTCAGTGCAGATTTTCTCCTTCGTCGTAATTAAAATAAAATCACACATTTAATCTTTAAAGCAAAGTTTGCTCCATGATTAGTTCTCTACAAGCTGACATTTGTTGTCACAGGTCTAAAATAAGAGTATGAATTGTTCTAAGAGGTCATATTATTCATTGTGACAGTGTTTCATTAACTTCAAAATTGAGAAAGTTGTTATTCATGTAGGGATTTAATCCGAGACAACCACGCAATGTTGTGACTTGTTGTGTTGCAGCGAAACCTGAGCCTGTAGTCCAGACCCTGGACAGACCTGCCCTGTCTGAGGAGGAGATCGAGAGGAAGTCCAAGTCCATCATCGACGAGTTCCTGCACATTAACGATTACAAGGTGCTGAGATTGAGTAGATGACACTCTAATGATGGCGCCTGCACATCAGCAAACAATGGCTGTTCATGCAGGCTCATTTATGATTCACATAATTTACTTTTTAGATAAATAAGTAATTGAGATAAAGCATGCTTTTTGTCTCCAAAGCTGTTAAGAAAAGTCAGAAATTATATGAGGAAATTGCTTACACTGTATGAATCAGTGGGTTTTGTTTCTTTAAAATGCATTAAATGAAATACTATATGACTTGTATATATATGATTTCTAAATTGCCTTTTATTTCTAGAATGACAGAATTCAGATGCATGTGGTGTTTAACTTCCCTCTCCTCCATACTCAGTCCTATGTCTTTGTTTTCTGCAGGAGGCTGTCCAGTGTGTGGATGAGCTCGATTTGGGCTCTCAGCTGCACATCTTTGTGCGCGTCGGGGTGGAGTCAACTCTGGAGCGCAGTCAGATCACACGGGACCACATGGGCCAGCTCCTCTTCCAGCTGGTGCAGCAGGGAATCCTGCCCAAACCCCAGTTCTACAAAGGGTCAGTTCAACTACCAAATGCACTGTTTTACATTTAAAATAATCATTATCACAGTTTTGTGTTCCCTCGACTGCCTCATTTGAATGTGGCCACTCTGTAAACAGCTTATTCATGAAAGTGAAGCACTCCACGCATGCTTTCTCTTTTGCTCTTTCTAACATTTGCTGTTCTGATGATTTTGTAGTGACAGCAATCTGAAGGAAAGAGATACAGTTTTTATTTGGTTTCACTGGGTTTCTGTTGCAGGTTAAACCAAACAAATGCTGAAAATTAGCTGTTCTAAATCTTTGAGTTATTATTGCTACACTTTTTTCTCTGGTCTTGAAAGTTCTTAAGAAGTACTGCATTCAGCTCCTGTTCAAAAAAGGCCATATGAGGCATTAAAAAGTCTTAAATCTTGGCTGTAGTACTGTTTTTGAGTGAGACAGTACAACAGTGGTTTGGTCCATCATTTTTTGTGGAGTTTCAGTCAGCCATATCAAACACTCACGTCTACCAGCTACAGTTATGAAGCTCATCGGCTCAGAATGGGAAAAGTGTCGATTTTAGCAAAAACTATAATGAACTTGATGAATTTATCATTTTTAAATGGTTAATTAAACCATCCATTTCCTGCCGCTTATCCAGGCCCATTCAAATTACTGCTTAATGAATTAATTATATCAATAGGAATTATTGCTATATGCTGTTAGGAACTATTTAAAAAATTTGCCATAATGACAAATAATGTTAAGTTATATCGTTGTTACTGGTTCTCTATCATACTTTGATTTCACTTCAGCCTGTTTGACTTTCAAACAGATAATAGATGATGTTCTATGTGCTTTTAAAAGATATTAAAAAGTGAATTTAACTTGGGGCAGAAACCCTCTGTGTAGAAAACTAAATGTAGATAGCATTTATTATTATACATGCTATTTTCAAATCTTATAAATGTAGACAGAACATGTAGAGAAATATGGAAAAAAGAGAGGATGACATTGACAATTTTGAAAATGTCTGAACCATGTTCTGTGTCTCACATTGGGAATCCACTTTCTGAAGGATGGTGGTTTTTCCAAAAGAAGGCAATGGTATGAAAAATACCAAAATGTAATTTCTGTGTGGAGACTTTTTCAGAAAAGGTTGTTTTCTCCTTAAAATGAAGTTCTAATTTATGTAAAAGGATCATAAAATGGGATTTTAAAAAATTCCTCTTCAGTCCCATTACTGAGGAAAAATCTGTGCACTCTGCTTTCTTATATATCTTAAAACACTCTTCAGTTTTGGCCTTCCTAACTCACGCAAACATGTTCTAGTCCCAAACTGACTCAATTAAAAATTAATTAGAGTATAAAATATTTCTTATGTGCTCAAAAAAGAGATGCTTTCCTTTGTTTTTGAGCTGTTCTGGTTCTTACATCTACCGTGTCCTTATGTTTTGTCAGGTTTGCAGACACGCTGGAGCAAGCGGACGACATGGCCATCGACATTCCCCACATCTGGCTGTACCTGGCCGAGCTGCTCAGCCCCGTGCTGAGGGAAGGGGGCTTCTCTATGAGAGAGCTCTTTAGGTACTGAGACGTCTACCCCTGAGTCATTCATTCAGGCTCAAGGAGGAAATATATGAAAAATAAAGTGACATTTGGTGTAAAAATTGTCACCTTGTGAACAGTGATGCATAACACTGGCTTCAGTCTCCTCAGTGTGCACAAACTTGAATTTCATTTCCCTTGTTTACCACCACAATACACTGTGTTAGTAATCAGTCTCATAAACGGGAAAAAGTAACCCTTGGAAAAAAAAAATCATGTATATAATCACGTGCTGCACATTAAGCTCTGTACGAAGTTTTGATGAAATTTTAATTTCATTTACTTTCTGTCGTCTCTTCACAGTGAATTAAGCAAACCTTTGCTTCCTGTGGGAAGAGCTGGGATCTTAATTTCTGAAATACTGCACATACTATGCAAACAAATGGTAAGTTGACACTTAAATCTGCTGAAATCTGTTCTCCACACATTTATGTGCCCTGTTCTTGTTATGAAGCCAGCAGAGAATAACCAGTAGTTCTATTGCAGACAAAGACATACACAGTTAATGGATAATTACTGGTTGTCCACATAAATGTCTATAAAGATTAGTGATTGCCGAAGAATATATATTGATATTGTTTTTATTACACCTTACTTACTTATTACCTTTTTAGGGTCATCAAGTAAATTACTTTCATTGTATATTGGAAAACATTACACACACATAAACATTTGATTTTTCTCATTGCTATAAATTTGATAAAAGCAACAAGATATTTCAGAGGTCTTGTCTGGTCTCATCTCCACAGAGCCATAGGACTGTGGCTTCTTTGTGGAGGGAATCTGGCCTCAACTGGACTGACTTTCTACCAGAGGGAGAGGATGTCCAGACTTTCATCTCACAACAGGTTGGTGATAAAAGCCTCAACTCAAATCAAGAAACATAATTTTTATGGGAGGACTCACAGTCAACATCCATCAGCTATCTGAAACTAACAAGCTGATGAAGAGCACTTTTTAAAATCCTCTGAATTGTTCTTCCCCCTCTTTTTTTCCCCCTTCATCATCTTTTCCTTATATATCACTCCCTTTCCATATCAATGTCGTCTCATCTTGACACAAACAGAAACTCCAGTTCGTTCTGTCGGATGGCTCCGGCCCTGAGGCGGCTCTGTCCAAAAGGATCCTGTCTCCCGAGGAGCTGAGACGACAGCTGGAGAGACTCCTCCTGGAGGACATGGCCAGTGACGAGCAGATCTTTGACTGGGTAGAGGTATGACAAGTCATCAACCATCAACCAGACTCTGCAGAAAATTCAGAGGGGCAGTCTTTTATTTTTGTATCGACAGAACTCTGATGCAGCTTATTTACATCTGGTAGGCTACATGTAATGAGCAGAAATGAAATACTGAAGCTCAATAGTAGTAATACTGAAGTAGTACCATAGGCCACAGGTTCTGCTAATCACCCACTGTATATGTATTACATTGACAAATACATTCGACAGGGATGTAGCAAAAAATATGGGAAACAAAAATTAATATGAAACTATTAAAAGGACCAGTATGTAGGATTTAGTGGCATCTAGTGGTGAGAACACAGGTTACAACTACCCAAATACCCGTCCCCTCACCTTTCAAAGCATGTCTGAGAGACTACCATGGCCATCAGGTGACGAAATGGTGTCAGCTACCATATCAAAGAGATTTTTCTATACAGCTATATTTCACAACAAAAAATAGTTTTCCAGCAACCACTTTCTCCCTTCTTCCTCTTCATCTTCTTCGTCTTCTGTATGTTGCATCATCAATGTAAAAACATGAAAGGCCTCTGGTTTGTCCATTCTGGGCTACTGTAGAAACATGGCAGCACAACATGGCAGACTCTGTGGAAGAGGACCTGCTCCCTAAGTAGATATAAATTGCTCATTCTAAGTGAACAAATACACAATAAACATATTTATGTATATTATATTCAATTTCTGCTGGTAAATTCTAGTAAATGTTACACACTGGTCCTTTAATATATCTGAAACTGTTTATTGTCTCAAACTAAATAATCAAATTTTGAAGATGATGTTACTCCAAAACAAAGCAAGAGAAAAGTTAAACTGTTATCAATGCAGACAGTTTCAGCAAATAGCCATGCAGTTTTTGTTTTGTTTAGCTTTTCTTTAATTCTTTTCAGGAGAGCATTGCTGAGAGCGATGGACTCTCTCGATCTGATCACTCACACAGTCGCACACATTCATTCCTGGAAGCTGCCCAGTCTTATCTACTGGCTGCTGAGCAGGAGCAGTTGGGGTTTCAGGGCCTTATTCAAGGGCACCTCAGTGGCAGCGAGGGAGGGTAAGCGCTGCTCTCTCGGTTTCCTCACACAGATTTCCCAGGTGTTGGAACAAAGGAGGTAGAGGCAGCAACTTGATGTTTGAAAGCACAAGGTGAAACACAGAATACTACATTGTGAATTGAGTGTTGAGCTGGCCACATCGGCACAGTCAAGAAGTGCTTCCACAAATAAGATGCAGTACCAGTCCAATGGACTACTTAGGGTTGGCAGTTCGATCCCCAGCTTCTCATGCTGAAGTGTCCTTGAGCAAGTCACTGAACCCCAAGCTGCTCTCGATTGCCAGATGAGTGAGAACCTTGCATGGCAGCTCATTCAAAATGTGAGTGGGGATGGATGAATGAAATTAAGAAGTACTCTGGATGCTTATTTTACATAAATGCAGTTACCTTTCCACTGTACAACTGCACTTAACACCAAAAATGTCAAGTAGTGACTCACAGACATTGAGCTAGGTTGGATAGTTGAACTGAGCACCAGATCCACCCTGAACAGGTAGTTGTTAAATGATGTGTTGGATAGCCGAGGATAATAGAGGGCTGTTGAGGTTGAAATGTAAGTGTAAAATACTATATGGTGCGAGGGAAACCATTGGGAACAGCTGCACACAGCTGTCTTAGGAGGGAGGTTTGTCTCTGCAGCTCCACAGATGAGGCAAAATCATGCCATGATGCTCCCACTCCCACACCCTGACACAAACATGCTGCTCCTTCCAGCACTTTGTAACAGGTTGTGTGGTTTTACTCTTACTCAATGAGTTTCCTGTTCATCAGTGGCATCAGAAATTGACAAATTGTGTGTTTTGTCCTCCTCCCCTGCGCTCCCATTTCTCAGGCAAACCTAGATGAATCTCAGATGAGCTCGTCTCCCTTCCTGAGGGCTTTGATGACAGCTGTGTGTAAGGCAGCAGTGAAAGGTAAGCACTACACCACCTGGAGTAGAGACTCCTCCATTGTGCTAACATCACACCGCTGATTGCAATATTTACACTCTGCCAAACTCCGAGCGGAGCGCCGCAGTGTGCACTTACTCTGCCTCCTTGCTTTCCTGAACAGATGATAACACCAACTGTCGAGTGGACACGGCCATCATCCAGAGGAGATTGCCTGTATTACTCAAGTACCTTAACTCAGACACTGAGCGACAGCTGCAAGCACTTTATGCACTTCAGGCGCTGATCGTTGCCCTCGATCAGCCTCCAAGTAAGTTCTGCATCTGTTTACTCCTCCTAATGACACCAGGAGATTTATTTGTCTTTTTCTTAATTTCTTATTGGAGAGGATTAAATTGTGGTTACAAACAATTCCTAAGTGACAGCATTGCAGACAATATAGTCTCGCGATCATGTCATGATTTTCATCAGCAGATGAAGTTTTCATTGTTATCGAGTTTTTAGATGTTCAAATTTCTACTTTCTTTTGAGCATTTGATGGACCTTTCATCCATAATGGATTATAAGTTCAGACCTCCAAGAATGAACTTTAAATCTCTGTAACATTACCCTTATGCAGGTTTGGTCATTTGAGGAGCAACATTCAAACTCTGCAGCTCTTTAGGTGTAAGATTTAAATTAATTAATTTAAATTAATTAATTAATAATAGGAAATGACGTGCAGTACTTCAGCCATATGAACATGGAATAATTGGCTTTGATAGTTGGTGATTATTCATGCTCAGTAAACTGAATATTTAAAGACTGCTGTCTTGACTGATGCTCATATTTACAGATTTATAACTGCTGCAAACAGGTTGTGTTGATCTAAAGTTACTGGGACTAGAATCAGATTTTTACAGGTTATCAAAAAACAAAAGTCATTAACAAACTACTGTGCAGTCATGTGACTTGTCAGGTCTGATGTATAGTCTTTTCTTATGCCGAGTTCGCAGGAAAAGGGTTATTAGATCTCTCAGAGGTGTATCACCAGATGCTCAATAATAACAGTTACTTCCTCCTCCCTCCTGATATTAAGTCCCTGCTCAGTTTATATGTAGAAATATGTTTAACCATTGAAAAGAACATTTTAAATCAGGCAATCAGGGTATCTACAGGTTTCAAAAGTCTTAAAAAGAACTGAATTCAGTTTCCTCAAAAAAATCCTTTAGGTCTTTAATTTCATTCACAAGAACTTCAATATTTTTTCTCACCTGCTGTTTTTTCTTCTTATTTTATCAGTCTATCAGTCCAAAACTCAAAGATATTTCATTGACTATTGAATATGACAAAGGGGCAGCAAATATTTAGACTTGGTAGCTAAAACCAGAAGATACTCATTGTTTTTGTTTGAAAAATGACTGAAATCACCAACTGATTGACTAATTGATTCATCAACTAATACGTTCGTACTCGTACTTTCATCCTTTGTCAGGTATGATGGTGAAACGGGTATTAAATGTGAATTAAAAAGTCATTAAAAGTCTTTATATTTATTCAGGTAAACCCTGAAGAGCCCCTGAACTTATCATTTACTTGAAATCTGAAAAGATGACTGATGGCTCTCTTTCTCCATCCTCAGACCTTCTCCGGATGTTCTTTGACTGTCTGTACGACGAGGACGTCATCTCCGAGGATGCTTTCTACAAGTGGGAGACAAGCAAAGACCCCGCCGAGCAGCAGGGTAAAGGCGTGGCCCTCAAGTCTGTCACAGCCTTCTTCACTTGGCTGCGGGAGGCGGAGGAGGAGTCGGAGGATAATTGACGAGGGAGACACCTGGGGGGACGTGACATAGTAGGACTGCATCCTCACAGCAGAACAAACATTCAAAATGGGTGTGTGGGCAGGACGACATGTTTACGGCTGGAATTTTTTTCTGCGGTACGGTTCTGAAACATACCGCCATTTTGAGTTTGGATTCCAACGGCGGAAGCACTAAATACCTGTATTATACATAGAAAATATTTTTGTTTTAAATTTTAACTTACTTTTCTTTTGTTACTTTTTAAGAAGAGACTTAAAAGATACATAGGTTCTGGACTCTTTAATTTATTATTTTTTTAAGGACTGCAAATATGAAAGTTATTTAACATTTGCAGATGCTCACAACAACAGAACAGAAATAACAATATAATTAATTATAATAACAAAATAATAATTGTGAAATGAATAGCCTCCCTGGATTCCACACTGTTTGGTTTAAAACAGGGTAAAGCAAAATTATTTTGGGATGAAGGGGAAGCAGAGATTAAAAAAAAAGAGGAGTGGATGCACAGGAACTATTAACGTTGTCCGTGTATGACGTTTTTTTGAGGTCAAAGGTTATCTCCTAATAACCGGAAAGCCTTGGCTTGCTCTGCGTTGATATGTACATATGCCTCATGAAGAGGCAGAGATATGCATTCAAGAAGCGATGCAAGTCAGTCCACAGAAACTGTCAAAAACAAAAACGCAGACGAACAAACCGGATACATTCAAGTGAAATGAGCAAAAATGCAACTTTAAAAAGCAAATGGCCAGGGTCGCTGAACATGAAATGCTTGTAATACTTCAGACCTACAGAGCAGATTAAAATGCTTGTAAATACATTAAAGACAAAAAAGGTATTTAAAAAAAATGCTGATTCTCATGATTTGTTCTTTGGATGGCTGATGTTCGGAGATGTGGCCAAATTTATTTTTGCGTATGATTGATCCAGTACAACATAATGTGTAAGTGTATAATAAACTGAGGAAATGTTTCCCTGTTGTGGACGACGAGGAGCTGTTTGATCTGACCCGGAGAAGCAGCTGGTGTCCTGCCCAGGATTCACTACACTGGTACCACTCCATCTTCTGGTCTGCTGAGTCACTGAAGCACCGACAAACCATCGGTGTCGTGTCTTTGAAAGTGTCTGAGCAGCTCGTTACCTTGTGTTCACCACATTTATTTATATTTGTGTATCTAGATTGTGTATATATCAAGTTGTTTATGTGTTTTAATGTGATCAGCTGCACAGTTTTATTCATATTGCGGTGTCTGTGTGGTCAGATCACCCAGAACACATTTCAGGTACCCACTGCAAACAGAGACTAGAGCTGTAATGATAAAGTGATTAGTCGATTTCTTGGCAACTATTTTGATAATTGTTTTATCATTGAAGTCTTTTTTTTTTTTTTAAGCAAAAATAGCAAATATTAATTGGTTTCAGCTTATGACAGTGATGATATTCTGCTTCTCTGTTCAGTATCATTGCATCTTTGTGTTTGGACTTTTTTGGACAAAACAAGCATATATTTCATCATATATCATATATTTCATAGACCAAACAAGTGATCTAATCAAGGAATAGCTGAATGGCTTATCGATAATCAAATTGTTAGTTGCAGCTCTAATGGAGACTGTTACTCTGGTGGTGAAGTAGTCGGGACTCTGCCAGGGCAGATAACAATGTAAGACTGTGAATCCACACAGCACTCTATAAAACATCAGTACATGTTGCTGATGTCTTATTTTGTCAGACCCAAAGTCCAAAAAACAGAAATCTTTCATTTACAGTGATGACAAAGAAAAGAAGCATGCATTCTCTGTTTGGAGGCTGAAGTCTGCAAATATTTTTTTGTCTTTTTTCACAATTTTATCTTGAAAAATTATGATTAATCAAATATCAAAATATTTGCTGGTTATTTCTCTGATGACTCATTGTTTCAGCTCTATTCCCAAATATAGATTAAATGCTTATGTTGTTAGGATATGAGTTCTCAGTTATTGGTGTGTATGTGAAGGTTTTTTTTTCCCCCAGAAAGCTGAAACAAGTTCACGGTTCACTTGTTTCTACCACTGTAGCAAAAGTTGTGTTTCTTCTCATGTTAACCAAGATAAAAAGATTAGGTTGGTGTCAGACAGAGCTCCCACCATTGCTGCCACTGTAGGGTTTCACACTTCAGGTTACTATTTCCAGTTCAGTTCTATGTAATTTCTTACAAAGGGTTTTTTCATTTGTTTTTACTGGAGTTTTCTGTCTATATTCAAAGTTGAATGTGTAGTTCTGCGTGGATTATCAACTGGGAAAAGTGGGCAACTGCCCAGGAGTCCCAAAAGCCACAGAGCCAGTTTACTCCATATCATTTGGGTTGATTTAATTCATTTAAATTTGTTGGGGGCCTTCTTACTCCATCTTGTGAATTGTCTTATCACAATCTAGTTTTTTAATGCCTTAATTGCTTTAGTTTTTGTGGTTTAAGTTGTGTTTTATCAAATTGCTTCCATTGTTTAACACTCAGGCAGTTGTATCATTCTTTCAGTGAAGTACAAGGCAGCAACCAACAATTATTTTCATTATCAGTAGGTCAGATAACTTTTTTGTATAACTGATTGATGTATAAAATGCCAGAAAATAGCAGTCTTCTGATCAGCTGTCAAAAATACAAACATCTTGATAGACAACCAAGCAGTTAGCAAATACTCACATTTGAGAGCCCAACAACAAATCTTTGCCCAGGGCCTCGTCTAAGTTAATCAGGCCATGGATCCACTTCCTTCCTGGATAAACTTTGAGCACCTCTGTCTTTATTTAGTTTGCACTCGGGAACTACAGCTCCCATGAAGCTTAGCCATAGACACCTTACCAAAAACTTAGAAGTCTAGGTTTTTGAATGTTTGGACAGTAGTAATTGCTTTATCGTGGTTAAAATAAGGAGATGCTCAGGTTGTACCGACTGATACATCAGTGCACAGGAAGTTAACTCTAAATATGGACAGAAAACCTCAGTATCATGTTTGAGCTTTTTAAAAAGACAAAAAATCTTTGTGGGTGAGTTTAATCAGCCTCTTTTCCACTAGCTTCGGTTGTTTAACGCTACATAACAGCAGTGATAATGCTGACCGAGTCAATAACTGTGTGTGTTTAATGTTGTAGTTTGAATGTTAAAAAGATAAAAAAGGTCCCAACGGTTGGTGGCGACGGCCATGACAGTGGGAATCCTTCGACGTGATGCGTGACGCTGCGACGTGACCAACGGTCGTAATGGGGCGGGGCTCGTAAACAGAAATCTAAATAAAGGATCGTGCAGAATTTTACTCCAAAGTATCTCACTTTTTCTCGACACATAAAAGGTAAGTTTCACTCACACTGTGATAAGTCATTAGCTAAACGTATAGTTGCACGGATGCATTGCTGGAAAACGTCACAGGTCGGTGGGTTTTACTCCCATGCAACTGAAATGAATTTTATCTGCCTTGTGCGACGCCATCACTGTGTTTAAACCAACGGACAAAATGGCGAAATTGCCGAAAATTTCTTGCCACTCACATTCTGGCTCGTACACAAATGGTCGAAATTTATTGGCAAAGGCTGGCGGGTGAGCTAGACGACGGTGGACCGTCTTTAAGGTGGTCTGCGTTTAGCGAAATACAAGCGCACCTTTTCTTCTGTTTGAGGATAATGGGCCTCAATGAATGAAAGTGGGGTTGGCAGTCTCACAGTCTTCCACCGCACACATACAGTACACCGAATGGGCCTCAAATTAGTGTTGTCTTAATGTGCTCTCCTGCTCTTCACATGCGTGTGTTATTTTCTCCATCCAGCTAAATCTCCTGTGATGCCGATACGCCGAGCAGCAGCGACTCCGACCCAGGAGAAGGCCCCCTCCGCTGCAGCAGAGAAAGGTGAGGCCGGGGTCGTCTATCACCTGAGCTGAAGACCCCTGAACGCACCATCATCCCTGACTCAGATTTCACCACAGCCATAACAATAGTCAGGATACTGAGTCTGGAGATGGATGTGTGGTCATCCCAAGTTTGTTTATACAACCTTTCATCACAGGGATAAGCCTCTAGACCAGAGTAATAGTGTCACAATTAAATGTTTTTGATGCTTTCATGCAGATTATAAAGTAGGGATTGGAGTATCATCTCTTTGTTGGTTAACTCATGATAAAATCCTAGATGTCTTCAAAATATTTTTTTTAATCAAGTTAAGTCTCTAAATCCATGTCTCTGGGACTTTTACAGAGTACAGGCCAGATTACAGCAGATATGGACTATCAGCGGTCACAAGGCCAAATAGTCCAAAAGGAAGGAAAATCACATGCTAGAAAGGTGTAACAGTCTTTAACCTTTAAGCTCTCAGTTAAGAAAGCCGCAGAAATGAGTTTTAGGAGAAAATATACTCATAAAACTGGCACCAGGGCATTCTTGTAACCTTGTAGTTAATATGTGTATCATATACTGCTTCCGTTCCAACAGAAAACTGCAAAAGAAAATGTTTCCACAGTGTATGAGTCAGTCAGCTGGTGTTATTTTTAATGATACCCACACAGCAGTGTGTATTTGTAAATGTAAAACACAAAACTTTTATTGATCATAGTTTGTTGTAGATGTAGTGGTCGTTAATTACAAATTCATGAGCTTGAGTGCCAGGACAAAAAAGTGTGAGGACCCCTTCTGTACACTGTCAAATATAGATAAAGGCAAAAGTGCAAAAAGAGTTACTACTATTGTTAAATGCCAGCAGCACATTTTTTTTCTACCTTAATGTCCAGTGACCCTCTCCTCTCAGAACCTGAAGCCTCCTCAGAGGAGTCGCCCTCTGCCGACGAGGAGCAGGCGGCATCTTCAGCCGCCACGGCCGAGGTGGAGGAGGGCGAGGCGGCAGGCGAGACAGAGCCCACAGAGAATGGAGAGAAGGCCGACGAAGAAGCCGGGGTGGAGAAGGGAGGCAAGGGAACAGAGAAGAAAGAGTGAGTTTCACCAGAGAGCTAATGTGCAACTCTGAGCACTGCGATATTTCACTTTGATAGCACTTTTATCTGTTTATATTATCCTTACCTCTGATGGATAACAGCGGACTGCTCCTCTCATGGTTGCAGTGTTGCATTTCCAAAACATGTGACCTGTCACAGCCACATTCATCCCCTCTTTACATAGTTGTCAGACAGATGTACCCGGTCCCTTTGCCTGCAGTCTCGGAGGAGTCCAGGAGGAGAGGACGTTGGCATCAAGAAACTCTGACAATTTGTTCAGTCCATACCTGAAAACTTAGTCAAAGAGCAGCATTAGCTACTGTGCTATATACATTTCAGAATAACTCTCAGATAATATTTTGTTTTTGCCAGTTGCTGAAAAAAAACACTGCAGGCAGTTTTTCAAGCCTCATGGGCAAAAATTAATGGCCCTTTTTTAGGCCAGTTGTCCCAGATATGTTTGGAAACCCCTAGAAAACATGTGAAAAAGACTCCCTTGTAGCTGTAGGTTATGAAGTTAAAGGGCATTAAACCTTTCTCACTAACTCCTAATTTTGGTAATTTCTCCTCCTTTTCTTCTCCCAGACCTCAACAAAGCAAACATTCACCTCTGCACACAGTTCACTAGCACAGAACTTCAGTCAGGGTCAAATTACTATGATGGTCATTAAGACAGATGTTCTGAAACTTCATTTTGTCTTTCCCGTCGGTGACAAACGGACAAAGTGACAAATGCAAGGACTGCACGGCTGGACAGTGCGCAACACACTGCTATGTTCTCCTACTAAGGTGAGGAGGTGATAAAGATAAGGGTGGTAACGATCACAGTGAAATATCGCTTCTAAAGAACCGACTTGCTTTACTGAACTTGTGTCTTGCTCCCTTTTCCGGCAACAGGTTGAAGGATGGCTACAAGTACGAGAAAACCAAAGTCAAAAAGGTGAAGAGGACGATTCCCGCGTGGGCTAGCGTCACAGCCAGCAAAAAACTTCCCGTTACCAACTTCGCAGGCACTCAGAACAAAGTGGATAATATCCTCATCGAAGCTATTCAGGTGTGTACAAACTCTGTAAATCCATCTCTCAACACAGTCAGTTGTCTGTGTTTATTTTTTTTTCCCTTTTTGTGTGATTTCTTGTCCATTTTGTCTGCAGTCTTGTAACGACAAGTCTGGGGTTTCGTACCAGTCTGTCATGAAATATATTGTGAAAAAATACCCAGGGATGGAGCTCGACAAGAAGAAGTTTCTCATCAAGAAAGCAATGAAGAAACATTTGGAGAAGGGCACCATCAAACAGGTAAAGAATATTACTTTTTAGATTTCTCCTGTGTAGAAATATAAATAAAGGCAAGATCTCAAATCTGGAAGAAGCAGCTTACTTTCTCAACGACAACGTCTCTGTTTCTTGTTGTTGTCTCTCTCTCTGTGGCACAGCTGAAAGGTAAAGGCCTTTCAGGAACCTTCGCCATTGGGAAGCAGGCAAACCTGTCTAAGGTATGTTACAGCAGAGGCAGGAAGTGAAGTGATGATCAGTTTGTTTTAACTTTTTTTTAAAACAGGGAGGGCTCTCTTTACAAGTACGCCCTGATTATAGAACATGTATAACAATAAAAGCAAAGGAAAGTCACTGTATACATCAACTAATTATACAACAAACAGGACAAGGTCATCAACGTAAGGGACAACAACAATTCAAAGTAAACACATTTCACATTCACACTGCCTATCAAAAGGGATTTAAATTGATTAAAGGGGATTAGCTTGTCAGGTTTTACAGGCTTCTGCAGATTGTTGTACAATAGTATTTAAAAGTGAGTTTCCCACTCTCAGAATTAATATGATGACTTCTGAGTACCAAAAAGTCTTTGGACGTAGAGCAGTGTGAAGTTGATCTATAGTTAAAAAGATATGTTTGCTACACAGGCAGTTTACCAAGATGTGGTTTGTCAATTTAATACTAGATTCTTAAGTTTTACCAAACTTTCTTGGTGGGTTTTTGAATCTCAGTCGACCTTGGCTCATGTTTATCAAGCCTCTCGGAGTGGGAAAAGTGAGTTGTGATACTTTTGGTGAGAAGGCGCAGCTCTGAAATCTCTTACTCATGATAAAATAACCTCAGAATGTCCAACTCGATAGATAAAACAACAGTTATCTGTTACATAAAGCTGTATGCAGTATGGCTGGGTGATCAAATGATAGTAGTAATTATCGTGAGATGCAAATATATTGCATACAATTTTTTTTGTTGTTAGAAATATAACAAATGGTCAATAAATGTTAGCACAGATGCATAGAAATTATCAGTATTGACTGATATGAACATTTTTATTGTGATAACATTTAAGCCGTGTCACCCAGCCCTACTGTCTTCAGTAGGAGATCACAGTACAACATCTCACAGGTGTAATCTAATCTAATCCTTACATTAAAGATGTAGCGTCAACAGTCTCGCTCTCCTGTTTTTCCCTATGAGACTGGGATGTGTTTGGTTGTAATTGTCATGTCTGTAAATGGGTGGTGTTTTAGAAATCTGCTCAGAAGCAGGAGTCTCTGGGAGACGCTCTTCCTCTCATCATCACTCGGCTCTGTGAGCCCAAAGAGGCCTCCTACAACCTGATCAAGAAATACCTGGAGCAGCACTTCCCCAGCCTCAACATCGAGAACAGGTGCAGAGCGTTACAGTACTATTTGACCAGCAGTAAAAGAGATAATGAAAATTATTGAACAGTAAAGCATATTAAACGTTTTAGATGCAAGCAAGTTGTTTAATTTGAGAAGATGTAACCTGCAAATGTGATTTTCCACGATAAAAATTGTATCTTGGAAAAATCATGGCAACAAAATAGTTTTACCAGTGACCTGGATTTCAGAGGCTCAGTAACATAACTGGGTGTTAAGTTGTTTTATTAGCTGTGAGTATTGAATAAATGAATGATTTATTGATTGGTTCACCCTCAGGCCAGAGGTCCTAAAGACAGCATTAGTGAAGGCAGTAGAGAAAGGACAACTGGAGCAGATCACCGGGAAAGGAGCCAGAGGGACTTTCCAGGTAAAAGCTCTTTATAACAGTTTAATCTTTTTCCTCCAAAATGACATATGCTGGTAAAAATGACTGGCAGCACATAAATTATTCAGTGTTGACCAATGAAATTAAAGCATCTGTCATGAGCACCCACAAACTATCTGTGCATTTGTAAGATTTAAACAGTAAAAATCTGATAAGATAGATTTTCTTTTCAGTGTCACTAATCGATAAAGTCTTGTATATTCAGCCTGCAACATAAGAATCACCCACACTGAACCACTTCAGGACCTGCTTTGTTTCCAACTTGAATGTCATTGTTACATTATACTGTTTCATTAATATTAGATATTGCAGGATGCCAGATAATATTCCCTGCAAAGAATGAAAACCGGGGGGGAAATAAAAGTGTTTTTCAGGAGCCAGTAAACACAGCGAGGGACCCTGTCTCTCTGCCTCTCCCTCTCTCCCTCTCTCTCTCTCTTGTTCTTTCTTTCTGAGACTGGCAGCATAAAAAAGAGAGTGTGACTTAAAGCTACAGATTCAGTTAGAGCCAAATGAGCCAAGCTGTGTCTTTGCACGTCTGAGTTAAGGCTGCAAACAAGTTCAATTCATCAATAAATGGTTTGGGAAATATCAGAACATTGTGAAAATGTCCTTCCCATCTTCCCAAAATCCCCAGGGGGGTGTTTTTAAATATCTAGACTAAGGAAACCAGACAATATTCACATTTGAGGGATTTATTTTTTTTAAATGACTCAGGACAATTATTAAATTATGCTGGTTATTTTTCTGTTGATCAACTAATCATTTATGCTATTAGTCAGTTGCAGTTCATCCAAATACTTTATAAACCAAACCACGTATCCTAAAAACGTTTATATCTGACTCTCACAGTTGAAGCGCACTGGGAACCAGGTCCTGTTGAAGGGTGGCACCTTGGAAGACGCCATCACAGCTGCCATCACAGCCATGAATGAACCTAAAACATGCAGCACTACCACTCTACGCAGATACCTAGTAGACTCCAACAAGGACAGAAAAGAGTACCAATTAGGTGAGACTCTTCGCTCCCTCTTGTTTGCATGACTTAATTAGCAGGACTGCTGCTGACTGACCACTTTCTCAGGTAAATACAGGCTGGGCCTGACTCACAGGGACAAGTAAAGTGTTTTCAACTTAATGGTTTACAGTTGGAAAAGCAATTTAAATTTCAAAATTATCACTCAAAGTTTATAGCTTCGTTCTTCACATTGGTCACATTGGATTTTAGTAGGAACCAGTTGTAGCAGACAAATGCAAACGTCTCAATCCACATCTGCAGTATAACTCAGTTCTGTTCTTATTCTCAGTATAGTTATCTGGTTTAATACTCCAATTCTCCATCCCAAACCTTGGTGAGCTGTGGCATGTGCATTTGTTCTCACATCCTGACAAACTTTTAGCTCTGAAGTCGTAGCGGAGATTACTGACTGGCTCTTGGACCCATCAGTCAAACACTTGTTTCCTCTTTAAACAAAACTTCCAGCAGCCAGGTCTTATCAATGACAGAGCAGGAAGCAGGCACTCTTGATGCAAAACAACACATACATCTACTAACAAGTAGACAGCTATGTGTGGGCCTTCATACAGAAACTTTGCATTTAGGTTTTTTTGTGTGTGTAAAAAATGTCCTACAGATTAAGTGGATTATGTTGCAGAGCTATTTAAGAATACTAAATACTACTAAAAACGGGGAACTCTTTTCTTTAGTGGCCAATCTGAGGAGGACCCTGACAAAGTGTAAAGTACTTGGATGGATGGAGCAGATCACCGGTCACGGCTTCACAGGGACCTACCAGTTGTCGTTCCCTTTCTACCCGAGGTATCAACTACAGCTGGAGAAATGTTCACCTAGTTAACCATCTAATGTTCAGAATATCTTTTTTTTTCCTTCATTGTACTCTGTTTTGATGTTTAAACATCTCACACATGATACATGGATCATGTAATTCTGAAATCCTCATCCACTATTTGAGATATTTTAAGTGTATTTTAAAAAATTAATAATTACAAGAAAGGGTCTCCCATACATTTTCTCTAGTGATTGCAGTGTGCTTCCACAGTGCATTATATGACAAAATTTAAATATTTCACCAAAAATGTTTAATTTTTCCTCTGTAGTCCTACCATCCTGTACCCAGACAAGTTCAAAGAGCTACCGAAGAAAAACGCCCCACCTCCACCCAAGCGGAGGCGGACGGTCGAATCTTCTGACGAGGAAGAGGAAGAGTCAGAAGAAGAGGAAGAGTCTGAGGACGAAGCCCCCGCCCGTAAGAGGTGGGTGTAAACGTTCTTGTTTGATCTTTGGATAGTTTTCCTAAACACAGGGTTGTAATCTGCACTGAGTTTCCCCATCATCTATAAAGACACTAAAGTTAAGGCTTTGATGAGAAGAGCCTGCACAGTGACTCAGGAGTGGGGTGAGTGTGTAGGCGTTGGACCTACATGTGGTGTGTGTTCAATTACAGTTCTTGTAGTAACTGCTGTCTGTTCACATTACTCTTAGGAAATCTCAGAAGAGGCCTCCTCCCAAGGCTCGTCGTCCTCCACCGGCCAAGAAATCTCAGAGCGCTAGTCAGTCAAAAGCTAAAGGCAGGGGACGCTCCCTCGCGAAGAAGTCTCCGGCCAAGAAAGCGGTGTCTTCAGCCAAGAGGTCGGGAAAAAAACAGTCAGCCTCTAAGAAGGAGTCCCCACCACCCTCTAAAACCACACCTGTCAAGAGAGGAGCCCCCACAAGAAAGCCCAAAACACCAGCCGTTAAAAAGCTAAACAAAAGGGTGTCCAAGCGGCCCGTGTCCAGAGAGTCGTCCCCCGAAGAGGTCGTTGTCCCAAAGGAGACGCCAAGGGGCGGGTCCAAACGATCTAAACCTGAGGAGTCAACCCCAGAGGAGCCCACAGTTAAAAAGTCGGCGGGCAAGAGTGGATCCAGGCGGCCCGAGCCTGAGGAGTCGTCCACCCGGGAGCCTGCAGTCAAAAGAGGGGCGAGGAGCAGCAAGCAGTCCACTCGCAAGTCAAAGAGAGGGAAATACTGAGCTCAGGAGCGCCTTCCATGAACTGGGCCGCTCTGAATATGCAGCAGTCTGCCGCTTCGTTTCAGTGCTCGCTCTCTTTTTATCATTGTTTTCTCCCTTTTTAACAGGGCAGTAGTTTATTTTTTATTTTATTTCTTTTGTAGAATAAGAACATTATCTTATCCTAACATTAAGTTTACTGTACATTCAGAGTTTCTGAATTTCCTTTTAATCACCATGTGTAGAAAAGCTCAGTTAGTGTTGTCGTTAAAAACAAGATGTGTGACCAGCTGCCAGCTCTGGAGACCCATAGCAAGATCCGACATACTGTAACTAGAGCCATGTAGTGACTTCTGTTTTTATATCTCTTCCTCATTCACTCTGTAGGTGTTGGCAGCACATATTCCTAATATCAAATTAAGTGCGATATCAGTGTTCTGGAGGGTTGAAAAGATCGTTCATTTTAAGTTAAAATGTGGGTTAAAAAGTTACTAATATGAATATTTTTTAAAACAGATTTTAAGGCTGTTGTCCTGTGTTCTGGACATATTTTTGGCCGTGCAGCATTGCATCAGAATCTGAATTGTTATCTGTATTTCTCCTACAATTATATTATTAATTATTTGTTTATTTAAAGCAAACAAGCAAATCAAAAATGCCCCTAGAAAAGATTAGGCCTGCTGGTGCCAGGTTGAGGACTTGATAGAGGATTAAACACTATGTTCGTATTCATTTCAAAACAACATTGGGTTTAAAAAAAATCTTTTTTTTAAAAAAATGTGTGTGTGTAAACAAGCATATACATAAATCGATTTTATTGCTTCACAGCTGTAATTCAGTACAAAACTGTAAGAAATGTGTGTTGTGAATAAGACAAAAGGAGGATAATAGCTCATACATACCTTGCATGCATGTATTCCTTGTGTTGTTAAGCTTTTTTTTCCAAGTCATTAATAAAATGGCTATATTTGTAAAAGTGCTGTTAACTTAATCATTTTAATTTAGCAGGGGAAAATCCAGAATACATTACTTTTTTTTTCATGATTCCAGAGCACAAAGTAGTATTAAGTGTTTTTTATAAACTTGACTGTTATCTGTCAAAAATAATCACTTTCTTCACTCTGCACAAAACTGGCGATGGGACAAGCAGGTGTCCTTTAAGGGATTGTGAAATGATAAACTATAAGGAAGAAGAATTCACTTGCTCAATAAAGAAACTTTAATATAAAATTTCTTTGAAAGAGTGTCTTCAGGTAGATGCTTACAAATAGAATAAATGTCTTTAGTGGCTGTGAACCCTGCTTATCGGGTGTTTTAAGGGATTTCTTCTTCCTTATATACATGTTTACTCCACCTACTCACCTGTCTCATGTACAAGAGATTTTGATGACCCTTAAGTGATCAGTGGCAGGGGCCTCCCTCAGCAGGACATTGCTCCCACCACACCATAAAAACTGCTCCAGGAACACGACAAAGAGCCCAAGCTGTTGACCTGGCCTCCAAACTCCTAAGATCCCAATCTGATCCAGTATCTGTGGGATGCACCAGAGTAAGCCAGATCCATAGAGACCCTCCACCCACAGGATCTAAAGGATCCACTGCCAATGTCCCGATGACCTGATCAGACACCACAAGACGCCCTCTACAATGAGGTTTAGGTGTGCGGTACGTGTCAAAGTAACATCCAGATGAATGTCAGGACCCAAGGTTTCCCAGCAAAACACTGAATTGTAACGAAATGATCAATGTCATTCACTTCACCTGTCAGTGGTTTTAATGTTGAGGCTGCTGTTTATACACTGATAAATTAATTTGATGCCATATATAAATATATCAGTTGCAGGAGCTATGAATGTTTTACTTGTGATACTTAAAGTACATTTTGCGATAATAATGAAGTAATACTTTTTTGCAGGGCTTTTATTTGTAGTAGAATCTTTTTTTACTTGATTGTACTTGATTGTATTGGTACTTTTACTTTCTTAAAACAACGCGAGTACTTCCTCCGCCGCTGGGCGCGTGATGTCAGCGGGATAAATTGCGCAATAACCAGGAATGCGTGGATAGACAGAGCAGCAGGGGGAGGGAGAGGTGATTCAGCGCGTTATCCTTCCACTGACTTTCATATGTGGAGGGGAAGAAGTGTTTACATACATCTCCCTCCTCTTCCTCCTCCTCCTCCCCTCTCCTTCTCTTCTTCGGGTTTCTTTCCCACGATTTCCGCCTCGGGTCAGCGGCAGCGGCTCACCTGGACGACGGAGCGGCGGCGGCGGCAGCGACAGGTAAAGGTGAGAAGGACATCGGTGTCAGCAACGGCGCGTGTGTATAGACGCAGACTGAGCGGAGGAGGAGGTGGAGGCGGTTGTGGTGGAGGCTCTCCCGGTCTTAAAAGTGAGTGTGTGATTTCTTTGTTAACGACCTGTGCGTATGAACCGAGCTCAGGTCGGGACGCTCCGGTGAACTGTCGGCCTACACCGGACGGAAACGGTTGAAGTTTTTTCATTTCGCCCGCCTGTTTGTCATTTTTGCCTTCAAGTCAAACATTTCGGGTTTGGTGCTCTGTTTGAAGCATGTCAGGACTGATGGGCTCGTAAAGACACATACCAACACTTCATAGTGTTTTAACAGCGACTTCCAAGCGTTTACGACGCTGAAAAATGAGATTTAAAGGGCAACGGCCTGCAAAAAGATACACATGCGAAAGTTTCCTGTCTTCCTGTATATCCCAAGGTGTACACACAGTACACAATACGGTGCTACACCTTGACTTTACCATATATTTTACAGGTTTTTAATCCCTTTGATGTGATTTGTTGACTTTAGAGTTTAGTTTTTTATTTTTTGTATACTGAGGTTTTTAATCTAACTCTTTTTCTTGTTTTATTTTCTTTTGCTTAGATTTCCATGCTGTGTGATTTTTAGAGGGTAAATCAGTCAGCATGGGTGAGGCACCAGTGAGAGAAGACAGTACAGTGACACGAACAGCAGAGGTAATTCAAGATGTGATTTTTACACTTGCATTAGTGTCTTTTGTGTGTGTGTGTGTATGTGTGTTATGATTAAACCTGTGTCTTTGCTGTAAAGTACGTAGGCTCGTTTCCTGTGGATGACCACTGTTTGGATGACCAGATAGAGCAACTGCACGCTCAGCTGAAGCTCCTTAAAGTAAGTCCACGTCCATCTGTATCTCAAGAAGCAACAGGCTAATATCTGTTTGATGGAGAAAACATGAACTAATACACTGTCTGTCTTCAATCAGACATGTAAGAGGAGACGGCCTGTGTCCCTAAAATTCTCCATCAAAGGTGTGAAAATGTACAATGAGGATGAAACGGTGAGGATGAAAGCTTGATCTGATTAGTGTGTTTTCACCTGAAAGCATTAGTCACACTGGTATCTCTGCTTCTTGTCGCCCTCCTTCTCTGCAGACCCTCCTGATGGCTCACGCCCTGCGCAGAGTCTCTCTGTCCACCGCCCGGCCTGTCGACGCCCAGTTTGCCTTCGTCTCCCACAACCCAGGCAGCGTGGACGTCCAGCTGTACTGCCATGTCTTTCGAGCCAGGCATGCCAGAGCGGTGAGGAATGTAACATTGTTTTACATTTATATAGTATCACAACAAAGGTTCCTTTCGAACTTTGTCAGAGCAATTTTAACACACTTGTGGAAAATGTCTGTGGGATTTTGACATTGCTGTGAATATGGTCTTTTTATAAAACCTAGTTGTGATGCATCAAAGGGAGAGAATGTTATTTATTTTAAAGAAATCTGTGGGTAGGTGTAACCAATAATCAATAACCCATATAACTATTTATCTTAATAAAAACAGAAAATATTTTAGTATAGTTAGACTTTTTATTAAAGGCCCTCCACTGACGTGTTTTCTTTACTTTCACAATTAGACCTGTATTCCAGTTCAGGTCCTGATCACACTACACCAGTTTTTTGTCTTTTATGATTGGTCATCATGTCAGATTAGGCAATCACAGCCATAATTTTTTGCATTGTCTTGGTTAGGAGACTGGAAACACTACAAGTTTGGCCCTGACCAGTCATTCATCATTTATGTCCTTGCATGTCGCCTCGGAGCAAAGTCAAGACACTTTATTCGCTGTCAAGAGCATGTAAACCCAACGGGCAGTGATATAACCCTAAGAGAGCACTCTGTCACCCTATTGGTTTTCTTAGATTATGTCATATTACAAGGCCCATTCATTACTCCCAGTGTTCCTATTCAGGCCACAGCCGCAACAACGTTGTGTCACAATCGGGATGCTTTTGTGTAGTCTGATCTCAGGTTAAAGTTGTGTGGGGCTATGCTGGGAATCTCAGGATGTCAAAAACACTATGTACCAATAAGAATAATAATAATAGAGTAACTCGCTCCAAAACTATAACAAGAGAGAGAGATGTAAAGCTCAGTCTGTGTACATCCACACACTCCTAAAAAGTGATATGTTCAACAGTGTAAGTGAAAACACCTGTCTGGGTGGACTGTGGGTGTGTAGGGATGTTAATGCTGCTTGCACAATAACCTATGAAAACCCTACCAAGAGGGAGACCCTCATACACCTTACATGTTTAGGCTGGACACAGTGACCCATTGGTTCTCATTGCATTTACAGGCAGAGACAGATGCCCTCTCTAGATTCTCACTCGAAGCATAACTACACCAAAGACTTCTCTAACGATGACCATCTCTAATCCTAAATGTATCATTTTAATTTCATAATATCACGCTTCCTGTCTGGTGCACAAACAACACAGCTTTAGCCCATAATCCTCAGAGTATTCATTTATTTTGTGGTGGATAGATTTAGAGTGGTTGGAAAGTGAGGATAGTGTTTGTTGGCAGAGGCTTGTTCCAAAATAAAGACGAAAGGATTGTGTTTCTTTTGCTTTCTAATATTATTTCTCAACTAGACATTTTTACTGGATGTCAGCTGCTCAAATATGTGAGCAAGTTCTTAAAGAATAATTGTATTTATTTACTTTGTAATTTGGTTTGTCAGATAACACTGAACAGTTTTCTATGTCAACCTTCTCTCTTCCAGGCTCAGTTCCTGAACCTGCTGCTGTGCCGCTGTTTCCAGCTATATTACTTGGAGAAGCACCCAGAGGAGGCCCAGGATGACTCCACTGGCTCGATGCCTCGTCGTAACCCTTCACTGCTCAACCACGGGTTCCCTCTCAGCGTCAGTGCCCTGGTGTCGTTCAGGAGAGCCCCTTTTCAAGGCTTGTTGCCGGGCACAAAGGTTTTTGACCTTAATCTCTTCCTCTATTCACTCCACCTTAATATTAGTTAATTATTGTGTATCGATCTTGAACTGCAATATTCCCCTTTTGGTTCATAGTTTACCCTTAAAAAGTTACACTTTTAGTTAGAGATGAAATTATTGACTAGTTAATGAACATAGAAATCATCTGCATCTATTTTGATAATTCAGTATTTGTTTCAGTCTCTTTTTTTGGCAAAAATAATGAAAAAAATATTTGCAGATTTCAGCATTTCTCTTTCATAAACTGAATATTGGGATTTTTTGACTTTTGGTCGGACAAAACTTGTCAATTATGTTTCATGTGTTGTACAAAATTTGACATGAATTTCCATAAAAATCTGGAATTACATTTAATCTGTGATTCTCATAATAAAAAGTCAACTTAAATTTAAACTAACCGCTGCCAAAAATACAGAGTAAGGCTGGTACTGAATGACAAATAAAATTTAGTGTCATCTTCGCCACCTGCACTCAGACATTTTTCTTTTCCCTCATCTGTAGAAAAAACACAAGTCTTTCGATGACCCGCACAGCAGTCAAGATGAAGTCTTCCCCACCTCCTCTCCCTCCCTGGTGCGCAAGAAAGCTATCCGCACTAAAGTGCTGCGCTCCGGGGCGTACCGCTCCTTCACCTTTACACCGCTCAAACAGCGCAGTGTCCAGGAGCAGCTGAGCACGTCAAAAGGTGGGCCAAGTGTTCACAGAGCGCTGTCGAGAGTCAGAGAGTTGATTAGGTAAAGCGAACCCCCCCCCCAGTGTTAGGTGATGGGCAGTCACTCACTGTCTGTTGTGGTGTCAGAAAGTAGTCTTTAAAATCTGTCTCACATGGGCCATAATATGTTTTCTTAAAGCTTCTTACTGTTCTGCTAATATTTATTTGACTCTTAGATTCACACGTTGAAACACGAGCTTTGGTTTTATGGTTTATTTCATCACTTCTTGTTATGTTTAAACCAAACACTTCACTGAGTTGGGATTTACATTGGATGTTTTTACCACACAAACATGGCTGGTGGGTTACCTCCACTTTCAAAACCCTAGGCTTTTTACAAACCCAAATTCACATTCAATGATTTCTCTTTCTGTACATGAAGCAGAAAAGGTGGAAGACAAGACTCCTGTGAGGAGAGCCCGAGCTCCAAGCCTGGCCGAAACAGAAGAAGCACTGGCTCAAGCAGTGTGGTGCTGGGCTGGTATCGCAACGTGAGCGTCCCTCATGCATTTAACATTTCTGGCAGACAACAGGTGCCTTCTTTAGCCCTTTTTCTTGTGGTTTTCTAATGAGGTTGTCTTCTGTGTTTCAGTGACAGCAGCTACTCCCTGCTGGCAGATGATGTTCTGGGTTCGTACCTCCTGTGCCCTCATCCTAAAAAACCCAAATGTGGCTCTCTCATCATTCGCTTCCCCTCTGGCCTGATAACCCACCTCATAGAAAACACTCGTAAAGGGAAATTCCTGCTGGAGGTAATTGTTTTGTCAGGGCAGGTTGAACCTTATACATAATTATTCACAAACATCAAGACCTGCCAGGCTAATATTTGCTCAGATTTGTAGTGGAAACAAAATCATATGATGTAGACTAAAACACAGAGGAAATAGTTCACTCCCCAGAAATGTATTTTTAATGTTTGTTATTTCCACTAGTTACATTATGAATAACACTAAACTTACAATGAATTTGTCTTTTACTATATTGATATATAATATTGATATTGTAATTTTTAAGGCTGATCCAAGGTATTTGTATCAAAGGTACCAATATCTGATATTTCACACACCTATTGATCCTCCATAATTTTTATTGGGTACATATGGATCACTTGATAAATATTTCTGTTAAGTTCAGTGTCATTTTTAGAAACCATAGTATTTGGGCCTGCATTTAAAATACACATCAGTGGATCTCAATAAAGGCTGGCCTTGTGGTACCCCAGTATTTGGTGTTGAAACGAAAAATATTCTTAAATTCTCACTTGTCATGCCAAAGTGTTACAAGTATTTGTTTATTAAGTGTGCAAAATCCCACAAAACATTACTGAGACAACAATATGAACTGTAACACTCAGCTGTGACTTGTGATTGAATGGTAAATGTTTCTTTTTCTGTGTTTTATCTTTGTGGTAGAAATGCAAGAATGAGTTCAGCTCCATAGCAGAGCTGATTGAATACTACACAGGGCCCCAGGATGAGTTGCCATGCATGCTGAGCTGTGCCCGAGTAAACCACTGTTACGAGTGGGAGGAAAATTCCAGCAAACAGCAGCTTGCAAAGATACACAAGAGCCTGAACAAAGCCACAATTAAAAGTACCCGCAGAAAGGGCTGGTTTTAAACCCTGGACACTGGAACATGTGGACTGCCAACCTCTGAGGATCAAAAATAAGTGACACTTTTTTTTTGTTTGCACATATAGCATCTCTTACTTTAAAATCACATTTGGTGTTGAGGGGACGCTTCACAAACTGTAAAACATAATGCACCTATTAACAGTGTTGGCACTTATGTATATAGTATGAAAGGGTACTTTTTTGTCATGGATGTGATACTTTTTTATGTCTTTGAGTATGTTTTTTAAAAGTATTTTTATATTTGCCTAGAGGAGTTTATTAGTGTTTTTATGGCATGAAATTAATAACCTCAAACAGGAGTGGAATTGATCACTCGGATTGTTGCACCTGATAGCACCTGAAGCCATAACTACTTCTTTTTTTTTCTTTTGCATTGTAAAGATATTACGCAAATATATTTGATCAAATTTTATTGTTTCATTGAACTTTAATCTTGCCTCTTTCTGTGTTTAGATATTAGACCTGAACAGTAATATTATACACAATGTTCTGGTACAGTAAAACATAACCATGAACATAAATGATTCTCTACATCATTCCTTTGGTCTGGTGAATACTTGGGCTGCAGATAGTTTCTGAATTGCACATTTGATGTGTGAATATGCTCACAGGAAATTTCTGCACTCATATGCACTCAGTGTACTTTTTGCTATTTAGCATTTGACCTAAGTACAGCAGTAAAGAAAAGTTTAGCTAAAGATTTAAACGTTTCCCATACACTATTAGAAACGAAATTATTGACAATTAGCATACAAAACATGATTGTGTAGTAATATATAAAGATACAACATATTTTTGTTCTATTGCTTTCACTGCTCGCCTCGTAACTTCGACCCTGTGTGTTGACCTCACTCCCTCCTCACCAAAATGGCCGCTGCTGACGGGTCGTTCCATCCGTCAACGGTTGTTTGTGGTTGCTAAGTAACTTCAGAATGCCGTGGGTAGAGAAGGCGAATGGCAGGGGACCTGTAACGATATCTGCTGAGGACAGTCAACATTGTGCCTGGAAATATTTCCTCCTCCACTCAGCTTTATTTATTTTTTCAACTCCTCACTGACTGCTTTTCTCACTGCGTATATGATGTCCTCTGGTCGTCAGCTTTTCTCTGTGGACTTTCAGGTGTGACCTGCTTGTTAGCTAGACGTTAGTAAGAGCTTTTCCTGCTGCACCTCAGCTCTGTAGACATGCGTCTATAAAGCAGAACTGAACATTTCTCTTCGCTTTTATACCTGCTATTACACAAGCCAACTGCTGTGGGTTAATGGTGAGACATGGGGTCAGAGTCAGTGAAAGTGGTGGTCAGATGCAGGCCACTGAATGACAGGGAGAAGGCTCTCGGCTCTAAGATGGTGCTGACCATGGATCTGCACCGCTGCCAGTGCTTCATAGAGAAGCCCGGGGCGGCGGATGAGCCACCCAAACAGTTCACCTTTGATGGGACCTACTTCACTGATCAAACCACTGAGCAGATGTACAATGAGATTGCCTATGCTTTGGTTGAGGTAAGCTCCTGGAAGCAGTGTTTTTTTTTTTTTTTTAACTTATAAAGCAAATACAAAGACACAGCCTGCAGGTCTAGGCATTGACAAGTAGCTCGGTGGTCACTGGACACCCTCAGTCCACCATTAGTAGCCTATATCTTATTGCTACTAATTGCACACCTCATTATTTACTTAGCAATCTGCTGTCAGTCACTTGTAAAGGTCAGCAGGGTGTTTCTCTTTAAAGAAGCCTCATGCAAAAGATGCCCCATTTTCATTTTTCATAGGGTGTCACTGAAGGATACAATGGCACAATTTTTGCCTATGGACAAACAGGAAGTGGCAAGTCTTTCACAATGCAGGGGGTGTCCGAGCCTGCAGCCCAGAGGGGAGTCATCCCTCGGGCTTTTGAACACATCTTTGAGAGTATTCAGGTAGGCAGCTGTTGTTAACTGTGCCACATATCCAAGTGCAAAAACCATCTAGTATCTATCTATAATTTTTTCTGTTGATGCAATTTGCCAACTTAATTCTGTCTGTTGATTTTAGTCTCTGTCCAGGCTTGTCTAAGCCTTATGTGCTCAGAGAGAATGAGTTTTTTTTGTGTGTGTGTGTTTATGTGCAAGCTAGTGTGCAGAAAACACAAAGTTCCTGGTGAGGGCCTCCTACCTGGAGATCTACAATGAAGAAATCAGAGACCTTTTGGGAAATGACACCAAACAAAGATTGGAGGTAAATCTCTGAAAGCACTGTTGTTTCAATAAACAAATCAGGCTATACTGTGTAACAGTAGAAGTCAAAAGGATTATTGTTCTTTGGTAAGTGCAGTGATTATGAAACCTGTTTCTCAGACTTTTCTGGCAGTGAACACCGTGCTTATGTTTAGTGCACAGTACAGTAGAAGTTGTCATGATGACTTAAAATAACAGTAGTTGCATGTGAAGATGAAGGTGACAGATTTTTACTGTGTGTGTGTGGTTGATGAATGCCCCAGCTGAAAGAGCACCCAGAGCGTGGGGTGTATGTGCGGGATCTCTCCTTACACACCGTGCACAGTGTGGGGGAGTGTGAGAGAATCATAGAGCAGGGCTGGAGGAACCGGGCAGTGGGCTACACGCTAATGAACAAAGACTCCTCCCGCTCCCACTCCATCTTCACCATCCACCTGGAGATCTGCAACACAGGTGAACACACAATTATACAGTATCTTTAACATACAGAATTTTTAATCTAATCTGTTCAATGTGGGATAACGAAGTCTTTATTTGTATAAACCTGTGAAATGACATGACATGACATGAAAGACAAAGAAGACATAAAAATGTGTAAAAAAATTAAGCCAGGTAGCAAACATGTTTGTGAACATACAAAATACCATGCCTAATAGCTGCACTGTATCCTGCTTTATTAGTACTATTGGATCTACTAGGGTGTATTTCTCCTTGTATGATTTAAATGTTTGTGCAAAAAGAAGTCAGTTATACAAAGAATAAGAAAAAAAAACTGTTATAGTCAAGTCAAGGCAGAAGCACAAACATCATCTTGAAATCTAAATAAATGTATAAAACACAATATGCATATTGCTCAAAACTAATGAATAAAGACAACTTAAAAAAAATAAATAAATACAAGATACAGTTACAAACTTAAAAGTTGTATTTTCTGTACATTCTCCTCGTCTCCCACATTCTCAGATCCAGCAGGCCAGGACCATCTCCGAGCAGGTAAACTCAACCTCGTCGACCTGGCAGGAAGCGAGCGTCAGTCTAAAACTGGCGCTACGGGTGAACGACTGCGTGAGGCCACCAAGATCAACCTCTCCCTCTCGGCCCTGGGCAACGTCATCTCCGCACTGGTGGACGGACGCTCCAAATACATCCCCTACCGGGACTCCAAGTTGACCAGGTTACTGCAGGACTCTCTGGGAGGGAACACGCGCACCTTGATGATCGCCTGTCTCTCCCCGGCAGACAACAACTACGAGGAGAGTCTGAGCACGCTGCGCTATGCCAACCGGGCCAAAAGCATCCAGAACAGACCTCGAATCAATGAGGACCCCAAGGATGCTCTGCTCAGAGAGTATCAAGAGGAGATCAAGAAGTTGCGGGCCCTCATCTCAGGCCAGCTGGGCACTGCTAACCTTTCGAGTAAGTGACATATTTTGTGTCTTTTAATA
The DNA here is from genome assembly GCF_001640805.2 of Lates calcarifer. Lineage (NCBI taxonomy): Eukaryota > Metazoa > Chordata > Actinopteri > Centropomidae > Lates > Lates calcarifer. The sequence continues at coordinate 6,151,334 of NC_066844.1, forward strand.
TAAGGGAAACAACATTGGCAAAGGATTTAAATGTACATATTGAGAGATGTATTTTATTTGATTTTTACTTGTCTTCCTAAAAAAAACAAAAAAAAAAGCTTTTTGTCCTTTTATCATGCAGCTCTGCTGGCTGGTCAGTTGTCTGAAGCATCCCCTGATCTTCCTTCAAGGCCACAGTCGAGCACCACAGAAGCAGAGAAGGACAAGATTAAAGAGGCAACTGCAGGCCGTTCCCACACTACTATATCACTTCACCATCTCCTCATGCATTGTATAAGGATCGAGTGATTTATGAGTCTGTATTTTGCTCTCTCTGCAGGAGTACGAGGAGAGGCTGGCCAAGTTGCAAGCTGAGTACAATGCAGAGCAGGAATCCAAGGCCAAACTGCAGGAGGACATTGCTGCCCTGCGTTACTCCTATGAATCCAATCTGTCTAATTTGGAGAAGGCCCAGGCCAGCAGGGGGAGCTCCATCTCAAAGAATGACAACAAAAAATCATCGGCACACAGCAAAGAACAATGTAAGAAGTCTATAGATTAATTTCAGTCAGTCAGTCTGAATAAAAACTCAAAAACTGAAGATTAGCGAGGCTGTTCTATTTAGTTATGCTGTGTATCACAAGTTCTTGTCACTGTGTTCATACCTTGCTTGCTGACACTGCTCTGCATCATTTTGTTTTCCAGCATCAGTGAGCACGAGCTGCATGACGCAGGCTGCTGAAGAAGAGCCCTGCCTTAAAACTGATCCGGTGTGCCACAGTGCAACTGGGGAAACTTCTCTTAACGTGGTACTGTCCGCCACCACCATCACCACTAATCATTCCAAAGTGTGCTTTCAAAATGAGGTATTCAACACCAAAGATTATTTTCTTGTGTTGGTGAGCCAGGCTGCTGAACCTTGCACAGAAGGTGGCATTAAAAAAGGTCCAGGCACAGACGAGCTTGTAGCCTCACCTGATGTCACCACAGCAGGGCCTCTGGACCAGAAACATGTCCTTGAAAGGTATTTGGGCTTCTGTGATAAACCTTCACACACATTTTATATACACAGTTTGAAACTGTCGAAGTCCAGATCATAGCACATGGTCCTCGCCATCAGCACCGCTCAAACGAAATACTAAATGAAAAACTAAATGAAAGTCTTTCTTAATTGTGCCTCTTGTTGTAATACAGTCTGATGTCATTCTTTTCCTCACTCCTTGTCTGAGCCTCAGTCCTGTTCATCCCTCTTCTCCACAGGTTGCAGCAGCTGGAGCAGGAGGTGGTAGGAGGGGAACAGGCCAGGAACAAAGAGCTACAGCAGAGACACCGACAGAGGAAGAATCTCGCCGACCAGAGGAAAGTCCAGCTTATCCGCGCCCTGTCAGAGAACAGTGAGGAGAGTGAAAATGTGCTGTTGAATGTCTATAACTCCATCCAGGAAGAAGTCCATGCCAAAAACCAAATTCTGCTCAAGGTGCAGGGCAAGGTGGGTCACAGGGGCTGTACGACTGCACCCAGACTCATGCATCTTTGTCAAGCATCTCACCACCAAACACATTAAGGTGCTGAATTGTATGCTGTGCCATTTAACCATAAAGCTACATTAACCTGTTATCACAGCTGAAAGCGGCCAAGCTGGAGATCCGTGATCTGCAGGCAGAGTTTGAGGTGGAGAGGAACGACTACCTGGCAACCATCCGCCGACTGGAGAAGGAAGGCCAGCTGCTGAACGGCCTGCTGGAGCGCATGGTGTCCCTGGTGCGGCGTGACTGTAACTACAGCAACCTGGACCGCCTGAAGAAAGAAGCAGTCTGGGACGAGGATGTCGCTGCTTGGAGGCTGCCGGATGTGATGGTGCAGAAAACAACACTGCCTTCAGGTGTGAAGAGGGTACATAGAGATAAATAGTAATGATGCAGCTTGTGGACTATGATTCTTATATGTGCTCTTGCTGATTCTACTCCGTTAAATATTATCTTGCTTTGTTTCTGTCTTATAGCAGTGCATCCAAAACCTTCAACTCGAAGAGGCTCAGCTGCTGATAGTGGAGAACCATTCATGGTATGTTTATGTGTTGATGTTTCATGCACCATCTTTTACTCACATGCACTACAACACCTTGACAGTCTTACACCTGCATGTTTTTAGCAGGTGGAAGAGGACAGGTATAAGGAAATGCTGGACCGTAGCGACAGTGAGAACATCGCTAGCAGCTACTTCAAGTCAAAGAGAGCCAGCCAGCTGCTGGGGGGTGACGCTACCAAGGGACATGGTAAGACCAGGACCCACAGACGTCTCCAACAATCCAGGATCATAGAGACCACAAATAATTACATATAAACCAGTCTGTGTGTCTCTACCAATTTCCATTTAGGGTTTTTCCCTCTTATGTTAATTTTCCCCACCTGATGGAGCTCTTCTCCTACAGCCATCCACTCTCCTCCTCTGGTTAACGGTGCAGCCCACTTAGCAATGAGCAGCTCTGCTGTGAACCCACCTGTCAGCTCAGACTCCATCCTGCCACGCCCCTTCCGCCTGGAGTCATTGGGTGTCCCCATGTCCAATGGTAAGGTGAAGCGCAAAAAAAGCAAATCTCACATCCATAATGATGGCATTTGAAAAGACTGTGAATTGCCATGCCCTACCTACACTAATACATCTCACTGTCATCAGCTTTTGACTTAAAAGATTTTATAAATTGTGAATGATCACACATATGTATGTATGTATGTATGTATACAGTGGGTACTTTTTGTGAGTTTTTAAATCACACTTTGAATGTAATTTTGAGCAAAATGCTACCTACAGTATGATACTACCCTTGAATTTTTGCACTGTACTTAAAAGCTTCTGCTTTGTGCACTATGAGACTTAAAGTCAAGCTACTATAAAGCTTAACTTCTGATGTATTTTGCTATTGCTGATTGTAATCTATAATTATAACATGCTCCTTATCAAAGATTGAAAAATCTGCACTTAATACTGAATAGATAAAATAAATACATGCATCCACATCCACTTTATGGCTAATTTCATTTACTTCTTATGAACAGTATTAAGAGCTGAGCCAATGAAGTGATTGGCTCAGACCAGTTTGTAGTGTGACAGTAAGGCTGTTGTCAAGGCAGCAGTGTTGACAGGTAGCAGGCAGTTATCTCATGTTACATATGACCTCTGGGTTCAGCACTGTGAATTTTGGTGTAATTTTACAAAACCCTAATAAAGATAATACAACCCTTAATTTATGCTTGACCTACATACAAATCTGTGAATCATAAAAATAGATTTTGATGCTAATATTAAGTTCACATGCATTTATTTTGATAATCAGCTATTTCAGATAATCCCATGATGGAGTCTCTCTAGTGGAGGAGCTACAGCAGAGGCACAAATTGCAGTCTATACTTTTTTCTCCCTCAAACACCATATTGCACCCTTGTATATCTATCTCTACTGATAAGACTCAATCCTTTCTGCAGCTCACTTTTCTGCCTGTGTATCATATTTCAAATGTTGTCTATGACCTGATTTCTTCATCCATTGTTGAATATTACTTGACTGGCAGAGACCCGTGTCAGTTTCAAAATTTGACACTCTTTATTTGGCCGTGCTCAGACATACTATACACAGATACAGGCCCATTAGGCGAGGCCCTTGCCTTACTGAGAAGATAACAAGACAGAAGGCAACTGTAATTGTCTCTTGCAATAATCAACCACACACTCACTCAGCTGAGGCTTCCATGGTTACATAACAAATGCCTACGAGCCATTTGAATAAGTCAAAGGGAGGAATTAGAAGTCTTACATGCAAGGGATATCAGGAAAACAAAGAAAGGAAAGCACTGGTCTGCTGAGTTCACACGGAGGTGGGGCTCAAGATAATCAGATAATGGAAGAACAGCTGAGCAGGCTCTCTCATTGCCCGAGTGGCATGTAAAATGAGTAGTATGACTGATAGTCACTCTGTAAGTGGAATGCTGGATGAAGCAGAGAGGTAAAGTCACTCTACAGGAGCACAGGGATGAAGGTTTGACTTAGAGTTTTTTATGCCCGTTATTGAGCAGCTCAGTCTGAAAATGCAAACCATGAAGAGTTCTGGTTATTTACATTTTAAATCACAAGTCAAATAGTCTATGTGGCATGGTGACAGTTTCAGAAACCAGGCTGCATAATTCAAAAAAGATGTTAAGGTTTAATACTGTACTTACATTTTGTAAAGATAAAAATGTAAATACATGATAAATTACATGCATATTTTATTTTTTTAATTTTTTTATCTGTGGAAATGGTGAACAGTAGGTAGAAATACTCACATCTTCAGTATTTAAACTATAAAGGCAGTCACATGAACACAGTTTGTCAAACATTTGTGAGACCATCTAGAGAAAAGTCAGTGGGCTACTGGTACATCAGATCTTCATAATCATGTAATGCTGATAGCTGCTATAGCTTAGAAAATTCTGAAAAATCACCCCAAAAACACCTCTCAAAGTTTTGTTTTACAATAATTATGAGCTGCATGAACTTAGCTGCTTCTTTGAGGCTTTGCTCCAAGAATTCTACTCAATGATCCACTTATAGGCACATCTGTGAATTATGAAATAATTAGTAATGTAAAAAAAAAAAATCTCTTGATTTGGTCTGATGTTTCCTTTAAGTAGAAGTAGAGTGGAGCAGCCGTTATGTACAGTATAATGATAATATAATAATAATATAAAGATTAATAGAAATTTCTTATAGCCATAAACTGCATTTTAAACACTGAGAAACCCAATGCTGCACCTGATCTTGAGATGTGAGGGTGAAGACTAGATTGATGCCTACATTATTTCATATGCACTCTTAGGCTGATTTGGTATCCTGTTGTGCCTAACGGAAGTCTATTAAAGCAAACATGGTAAGACATTCTGATTAGATGGAATTACATTATCATGCCATTTTCCCCAAATATGGACAACCTCAGGATTTTGAAATGTGTAATGTGCATTTTCAGAAACTCTTGAGACTTATAGAACAATAATTGGAAAAAAAAAACCTGCCCTCAAGTCCATAAGAAAGCACAACCTAGATTAAAAGTGCTGGTATTCCCTTTTAAATTCTTCTTCATCCTCATGCTTCGGTTTGCCAAAGTGCCAAGTGCCAAGTTCCCACTTAATGCTCTAACTCTCTTTAAGCTGATAGTACTCTTGAACTCCCTCTGAGCACTGCATTTACACAGGCGGCAGACTTCTGCTGTTTGTTGTTTTACTCTTTGAGCAGTCCAAGCTTTCTGAGAGCTTCTTTTCGATCAGTTCCCATTCCAGGCACCACCATCACAGTATATCCAACTGAGTTTGAGGGTTTTTGAGCTGCCGTGGTGGTTTTTGCTGGCTCGGCTGCTGTGTTGTTTCCCAATTTAGGACAGTTTCCACCATTTCTGTGGCTGTTCATGGTAACAGAACGCTCCAGACCACCTGCCCCCAATCCACTGGATTGAGGTGGATGTGATACAGATGCAGACTGTTGGTCACGTCTTGAGTAGTGATGGAAACTGGCACTGCTCTGCAGAGGCTTGTTCTTGGGCTCTGTGGGCACTTGAGAATAACAAAACGATGGGCTTCTTGATGGATTACCATTAGATGAACCCTTTGTAAATCTGTTTGGTGTTGGGTCCAAATAGGAGTGAGATTTAGATGAGGGTAGTGGGCCTACTGTCTCATTTTCTGGCTGCTGGTCTTGCAGGAGGCCAAGCTTCTGCAAAGCTTCCAGTCTCACCAGCTGGGGATCTTTTGCATGCTTGACACTATATGAAGAGTCTGGGGTTAATGAAGTTTCATTTTGTGTTTTCACAGCTATGTTGGCAGGGATCTTTTTTGGTTTAGGGGCCACAACTGGAGGACTTGTCTTAGACTTGAAAGACTCTGTGTTGGATCTGTCAGATCTTTGCAGGTTTCCGAGATTTGGGCCTTCCATTGTGGCGGGAAGGTGTTTCTCTAACTCTATTGTATGATCAACTGTAGGACACAAAGGGGTCTTCTTCGTGGAGGCACTCCTCCGCAGATGAACAAGTGCCTCATAGGACAGAGGTCCTCTTGGTACAGGCCCATCAGCTGTCCTACCTGAGAAGTCCCTGGGTTTCTTGGGAGGAGGTATCACAACATTAACCTCTAAAGGTACTGGTGGAGCAGCAGGTTTCTGGTTGTGTGTGTTACCAGGTTTGTTGGTGGAAGGAGTGAACTGAGGCTCGGAGCAGAGGTTCTTGTCTGGACGAATGCCTGGTTTAATGCTGGGTACAGAACTGCTTGCCACAACAAAAGGTGTAGGAACCAGGTAGCTATGCATGAGTTTAGTTTTAGCATTTTCCTTGATGGGCTCTTTAGAGACATGTTTCTGTGGATCTGATATACAAACAAGCACATTAGTCACTGGAAATTAACACTCTTTGCCCTTCAAAGTATTTCATTGACTGATGTACAGCTAATTCTACATCTGTCCCTCAGAGATTAACTCACCATTCAGCTTGCTTTTGCTCATGGAGGCTGACAGGTCAGCCAGTTTGGTGACAAGGTTGCCAGGGCTGGGCAGTTGGTCAGGTTCATCATTGGACAGTCCACTATCCTCCTCAGTATCCAAAGACTCAATAGTCTCCTCTAAAAACATAAGACAGGCCTTCTCCTCAGCAGAAAGGTGCTCCAGACTATCATCGCTCTGTAATGTATAATAGAAATTAGGTATCCCAAAAGCAACATAAACTCTCTGAAAACTGAATAACAGAAGAATTGTCATTACTTTTACACAAGAATATTCAGGGCCTTAAACCCTTACCTCTAAATGGATAAGCTATGAAATCAAATTCATCCCTTAGTTTTTATGTTTCAGCTCTTACCTATGCTATTTTGTCTTGATAATTCATGTAGTAGAGCTATACATATTATCAGATTCGGGAAGCTGAGGTCAGTAACTTACAAAGCCAGAATTGACACTGACGACACTGTCACAGCTGCCAGCACTGTCCATGCCAATCATCGTCTCCAATTCAATGCCACCTGGCCAGGTATCACTTTTGGGCATCTTAGAGCCCTGCTTATCCAAGGTTAGTGGCACAGATTGTTGTGTTTCACTCTGTAAAAATGAAATAAATGGAAAGTTCAATTACAGTTTAAGTTGTTTCCTTATAGGTTGCATGAAAATAGAGCATTCAAGAGTACCATACCATAGTTTAACTACATTGTTTATACTTTGCCCCTGTGAATCATCAGGTTTTTAGATGCCCTCTCTTCTAGTTTTGTATAGTATGAAATCTGTAGATTCCCTAAAGGACCGCAGTGATAATTTTCTTCTTTTGTGTTACCTAGTGCTAACCTTTCTAATCAGCATAAAAGGGTGTCCAGTTAACAAATAATGGAGGTTGTCTTTTAGCTGTAAGGGAATTTAGACTTTGACTTCCTCTATAATTGATGAATAAATGACAGTACAGACTGATTAAAAGTACATAGCTTGGAGTCAAGGAAGCTGCACAGTTGTTTGCAACAAATATACACAGACATTGAGAGGAAGGAAAACTAGCTGCTGTGTGTGACCAGTAGTCAGCACCACAGGGGTCTGGACAGCTCCAGATCAGGCTGATCCGTGTTTACTGTTAGCTCAGGATTAAATATAAACAGTATAAGACATGTAAAGATAACACAGGACTAAAATTAGTCCTGGTTTTACTCTAATGTTATTAGCCTATACTGTAAGCATGATGTACATTGTAATTGGGAAAATTCAAAAGTGTTTAAAGAACACTCAAGAACTATTACAAGTGAAATGAAATGTCAAATAAGTTCTGTTTTCATGAAGTAAACATTTCTTTACTCACAGGGACAGGTTTAGAATTGAACAGGATTGTACTGAAGTGTTATAAACTCTAACACCCAACACTTAAAAATCAAATGATAAAATTCACATTATTGTTTTCCCAACGTCCATATTTGCCTAGTGTTCCTCTAGGTCAGATTTTCTAACATAAGACACATGTTGAATACAACTGTGTTTTTAACTCCTAGCTCTGAGATGTTGAAGCTCCCGACAAGAACTTTTCAAAACAAATAACTTATGAGGAAAAATTTGTGATGGATAATCCAACTTGAGCCAGTCTTAAGACTCTTCAAGTTCATTTTCATACTGTACTGGCAGAATCTATGAGAACAGAATAGACTTTATTGCCAAGTAAGTTTGCACATACAAGGAATTTGTCTTGGTATATTGGTGCTAAGGACAGTTATAGTAAAAGAAAAGAGTGAAGAGCAAGAAGCAAGAACTATATTTACAGGGAACATAAATATACATAATTAAAAAGTAAAGTGCAAAGTATAAAGTGTAAATTACCACTGACTGCCTGCAAATCCATCTACAATAGTATAGCATTCCTGGCAAATGGTCCAGAGCAATGAGAGTGGCTAATTGGCTAAAACCATTGTAATGGCTGCACATGTTTATATGGACCAGTAATGTATGATTTATTAGACTATTTTCTAGATTTCTAAATGGCTCAGTCATTCACTCAGACCTATCATTTCACAGCCATTTAACATGCTGTGTAGCCCTGTGTAGCATGTCTCACATGCACACCAGCCTTCTGGTGCCTGTATAGCCTCAGTATGACAGCGTATCATAGCTTAGTCTGTTTCTGACAGATATCTAACTAGTCCTCTCTGCTGCATGTGACTCAGATTACTGCACACATGCCACTCCTAATCTTCCTCAGTGGGATCAGTTTCAGAGGGAGTGGAGGGCAGCAGTAATGATCTCCTGAAAGCCATATGATATCCAGTTTGACCACGTTGTCTTACTTTAACAGTCTTGTACTAAGATATTTTTAATTTGGTCGTAGGTTCTTTCTCTGACATCAATTTTAGGTGATGAAATACAAAGAGAATGTAAATTGTAACACCACGATTAGGGATTTATTTCCTCCTGGGGATGCTAAATGTACGTGTCATTCTGGTACTGTAAGACACTTTGGATAAAAGCATCTTCCTAGTCATAGAGTTACTGTATACAGCTGATAGAAATTTAAGTTGTATAACAGCCATTTGAACATAGGATTTCTATTTATTTATAGGATAAACACATTTTACTTTTATGCTGCTATTGTAGAAAGAGCTGGAATTTTAGTATAAAGGAACTTCTGTCTGATCCTAGTGGCAAAAAAAAAAAACAACAAAAAAAAACTTTTGGATAAGTTTCAACACCTGAGAAGGAAGGGCTGCTAGGGAGGCACAAAAGCTCTCCTGTTCACTGTTCATGGTTTGCCATGTCATCCCATCCATCCCTGTGAATTTTAAAGCCCCTATAACCAGGCCAGTATGTAAATACCCCCATTTGTTCTGCTGCATGTAGGTCAGGATATGAATCTGAACAGTGGAAACTCTGAGATAACGTTTATTGTGTTTTAACCAGACACAATCTGGTTTGATCCAATGCTGATAACCACAGCAGCTGCTGTAGCCCAGGAATATAATTTAAGTAAATTTACACATTATTGTTACAGCATAAACTTAAAACCAATTCATTTTTGCCAATCATTTGTCTTCCCTGTTTAAGTAAGTATTATATATTTTCTCAGCTGTTAAATATGTTATTTGAGTGTTTTTCACCTCGTCAAAACAAAGCCTCAGACTAAACACTGTAGTTAATCATTAACTCCTGTAGGCCATTTCCAGTGAAAGGACATCTTAAACACTGATCAAAATGTTATCTCTATATGTACCAAGACAGTAGCAACTGCCATAAAAAGACACAACCATGTGACTCAGAAGTTGAGGCAACAAACTTAATAGCCATACCAAACTCCTTGGAACATTACACTCTGGCTCAATAGCATAGTTTTGCTTTGATTGAGGCTATAAAAGAGCAACTGTCCAATGATTTATTAGCCTTAATCCATTGTTTGAAACAGATTATGTAAATATAGATTGATCTAAATGTATAAGACTCTTTTTACTTCAGTCCCCCAAAAAAACCTGAAACTAGTCTGCAAATAATATCAATGCTGTCTGAACACTGTAAATATTCATAAATTACATCACCTATATGACACAAAATATAAAGATGAAGTCATAGATCATCATCATTATGTGGCAGTAGAAACTTAAAAACACAGGATTTTCAGGATATGAAAAATGTTCAGTTCAATTATAAATTATTTTAAGCTTGATACCATTTACTTAATGCTATAAACCTTTGTATTAACATCACAAGAAACATGCGATTTAAACTAACCTACCTAACACGATGGCATGGTTTCAATTTAACTTAACTAGACTGAAGTTTTTCGGTGAAAATGACATTAGTCGACCACATACCTGGTCGACTCTCCGTGCATTGGTCAGTTATCCATCTTCTGCCTCTTGTGCAAGTGAAGACGCAGGGTGTGTGAGCGGCTCTGAGATACCTGCATGAAGGACTTTGTGCCCTAAGCTTTTAGCCAATCAGAGAGCGGCATTTTCCTTAAGACGCGCAAGCCCTCGTCGTCACTACCTGCACCTTCAGTAATCTGCTAATCAGACAGTATCTCTGCCGCCTCAAACTCTCTCTGCTGACCGTAGACAGTGTGGTCAGGGTCGTTACTCCATTCATGAATAAATAATTAATTTACAATACAGTACAAAATTAATTGCTCATTACTCCCCAGGAATTAATTACTCTGAATTTCCAGTAGGATTCTCGTCACACTTCCACTCTCCTTTGTGACCACACACACTAGGGCTGCAACAAACAATGATTTGCTTGCTGAATCCATCAGTTGTTTTGACTTTAAATTGTCCAGAAATAATAAAGAAAAAGATATTTAGTTCACAATGATATAAGACAGAGAAAATCATTAAATGTGCAATCATTGGAACAAGTTATCGATTATCAAAACAATTTATCAGTTATCAGTTATATATGTCGTATATTTAAAGACTTTTAATTTTGTTTTCAAAAATATAACTTATTTTGCAATCTTAGTGTTAACCGTCCAGCTCCGGGGTCATGGCTGGTTCTAGGCAAACATATATGAGAGGGCAGTCAGAAATATGAAGGGAGCATTGAGGGTCCACAGCAGCAATTTTTGGGGGGAGTATTTTACACACATTTTGTCGCCTATGACAGTGTTTTCTCCATGCAATTGGGTTATTAGCTATGTATCCAGAGAAGTGGATTACACTTTGTCAGGCCTCTACCCTACGACCTGTCCAGCTTGGGTGTCCCACCTGAAGACTAAGCTTCTGCTGGAATAGCTCCTATAGTGTCACTGAGGCACGCAAGCCCCTGAACACGATAAGGTGGCAATCCTTCAGGGGGAAAACGGAAAAATAAAGATGAAAAATAAAATAACATAAAAGATCCCTCATTCAGATTTTAACAATTATCAGCATAATGTACAGTTTCTCAATTGGATGAGCCTAATTCTCAAAATTTGAACTTTGAACAGTAAGACCATAGTCAGTATTTACAAAACTGAAAGTTAGTCTATATTTTACAAAGCCTTTTCTTAAACTAAGCGTCGCATTTATCAGTCACTCATCAGCCTTAGTTCTCGAACGTATTATTTTTAATTAATATATTAGCCTCGTAAGGACTCACTGATATGGCACTGTAGGTGATTTTTCAAAATTCCCACCGTAACAGTTTTCTTCAGGGTATTTTAAATTCGTAAGCCATTTACCTTATATGTGATCTGTGCATTGTCTTATCTTTTTATATACAGTCTATGACGATTTAAGTTCATTAAACCTCTCATCCGTTCTAAACGGCCACATTTATTTATTTATTCAAGGCTTAAACCGTCTCAATGTGGTAAATCCTCATCATGTAGAAGATGACGAGATGAAGCGGGACCTGCAGTACCTCCACCTGAAGTTCCCGGAGATGCTGATGTTAAATCTACTGTCAGGGGCAATAAAGCTGTTTACATGTGTCTGTTTTTCAGAAGTCAAAAATAAAGGAGTTTCACCTTCAGATTTTTTACACAAATTCTTATTTTTACAATATTAAATACAATTTGCTATTTAATAGTACCTTAAAATAAATAAATACAAGGATGAATGAGATTTAATTTATTTATCCTGAATGTAACTGTGGAGAATAGTGAATTAAAAGAAGTGTAAGTAATAACACGGGAAATTAACTAGTACTACACACAATAAGATACTATATGAATATGTTTTTCAGTGTAACAAAGTTTAAAGTCTTAGTAATGACTTTACCTGCCAAGTTGTAGTTACATGTCACATACAGTATCACTTTCTCATTTTAAAAAATGTCCAAAACACAGTTTAAACTCTGGTGATTTTAGGTGATTGAATGATGACTCGTTTTCCACATAACTTCACAACTAAATTAAAGCTCAACACCAATTAACCACGATATTAACGATTTTAGCGTTTAATACTGTCTTACTTTATGGAATATTATCTTTACTGTTAGTTGCTGTTGCCATATGCATAAATACATCCATGGTTTGAAGCCAGGATATCTAAGTCTTATTAAAAATCAATGAAGTCCGCTAGCATAGCACTTTATGGACGAGCCGCGCCTGATCTCGCCAGATCCAGAACACGACTTATAGCCCACAGCCATGATGGGAGCGGCCCTACTGCGCATATTCAGTGGGCCCCATAACGCTGAAGTACACCCGGAAGCCGGACACGTCCTCTTTCTGGCGTATGGGCCACGCGAGCAACTCTGAGAGGACTGAATGGGCGTTATTTTCGATCCGGTATCCAGCTCTAATAACACATCCTTGCTTTTGAACCGTTGCCTCGGTTTGTCAGTATTGTTAGAAAACTTAATTACCGAAGAAGCCAGGATACTGAAAGAAGCTTTTTTGTCGCCCGCGAGTGAGGCTGAACGCTGAATACACCTGCAGCGCGAATGTAAGGCTAAGGAGCGAAGTAGCTAGTGGCTAGCTTTAGCATTTGCGTTAGCAGCGAACGTTAGCATCAGCCTTCTCTGTTAATGACATCTTTTGACCTTAACTCAATTTCAGTCGTTTGTGTTTCCGTGACTGAGGCGTCCCTGATATCAGTTGTGCCCCCCCAACATGGACGGTGAAACCACAACTAGATACACACAGCTCTTGATAGTCTGTTTAAAATCCCTGTTTTATTTGTTTTCAGTCACCTTACCAACATTTTGCATCTCTTTGTAACTTTGTGTTCCATACTGGTCATTTTAACTCAGTTTATAGTCTAGCATGTTTAACTCAGTCTATCATGTCGTTGCCAACGTTTTGAGTCTATTTGTGGTCATTTTGTGATATATCGTGTCTGTACCTGGCTGCTTTACACCTAGATGCCAGCGTTACCATTAGTAACCAGCGACAGCATTAGCGTCTTTACTTGGCTATTTTTACATCTATTTATGGCCAGCTTCTTTGTTTCTTTGCAGTCATTCTTACTGTGTCTCTGTAGTTCTGTGTCCAATCCTGATCGTTTTACATTTCTTTTAGGTCATTTTTTGTTTCATTGTGGCAGTTCAGCATCTCATAGTGATCATCTTGCATCTCAGTTGTTGACCATACACTCAGCTCACGAGAATAAGATGAGACAAGATTTTAACACTGTTTTTAAGAAACTTCAGTGATGTAGCTGGAAAGATTCTTTTATTTGACTGAAAGTCACATAACGCAAAACAATGCAGGTGCACTGTGAGTTGTTCATAAGTGTGTTAATTTTAACTGTTAGTCAGAGGATGATTGTAAAAATATCTTTACAGTATATACTGACCAGTTCTACAATTACTTACTTAAAAAATTTCAGATTAGCTTAGTGAAAACCTTGGTTGTAATTCATTGAACAAAAATAACACGAATCAAAGGCATTTTAAGTATGTGTCAATAAGAGGAAGGTTGAAATCTGAAATAATTATTCTGTATGTGACTGTCTGTGGTGGAAGAAATACCCACACTTTTTACTGAAGTTTAATAAACAACACAAGTTAAAATCCTGCATTCATAAATTTACTTAACTGTGTGTTAAGTGTTTATTATTGTTGTGCAGTTCACAGTAACATACATGATTACTTCAGTGATTAGTTGATTAATTATCATTTTACTTTTCCCCAAATATTTATTGTTGTTGGTTCTTTAGGAGGTGATGAGGTGACGATGCTGATTTTCTAAAAAAGCCCTTTAATGTTTGTTAAATGTTCTGGTTCGGTTCTAATATTGAATATTTCTCTGTTTTCATGGTTAAACTGTTGAGGAATAGGTACTAGTGTATTGATCATTTTCCTTTGTATGTTTCTCTTTGATTTCCTCCAGGTGTCACCACTTCGTCCACAACATTGTCCACAATCGCAGAGACATGGTCCATGATCGGAGAGACATTGTTGAGGATGAGGGAGACATCGTCCACGATCAGAGACATTGTCTGTGATCGCAGAGACCTTGTCAAAGATGAGAGAGACGTTGTCCATGATTAGAGACATTGTCCCATGCTTCGTAGAGACCTTGCGATAGAATCGGCGGAGACGGGGGTCACCGATTTGACGGCATTGCCCGCGATCATGGAGACATTGTCAATGATCACAGAGACACCGTCTATGATCTCAGAGACATCGTCCACGACCATAAAGACATTGTCCATGATCACAGAGACTTTGTCCATAATCTCAGAGACATTGTCCACGATTACAGAGACATAGTCCACGATCACAGAGAGTCTTCGTACAATGAAGAAGTTCTTTGAGACCAGGACAGAGGCCTTCAGGTAATTCACAAACAGCCTTACATCAACTGTCCAACACAGAGCGCTGACATTGTTTATGTTCAGTGTACAGTATATCAGAAAAGTGTAATAGAAGTCATCTGCAATATTAAAATAATGTATAGTAAGACATCAAATATCAGATGTTGTTAAGGATCAGTAAAAATAGGACTGAAAAATATCTTAACTTCAGTTTGATTGTATATGATCAGAAATTCTTAATCTTCTGTATGTGCTAGACATACTAGATTACACCGTTCAAAACAATATCAGTTCTACAGATAATATATTGCATTGAGTTGTTTGTAAGTGTGTTAATTTTACTGTTCAGAGAGTAATTTTAATAATATCTTCACAGTGTGTAACAACCAGTCTTACACTTTTTTACTTTTTTCACATAAAATGCTGCTAAGACTTCTGTAAATTTGGTTGTTATTCATTAAAGGAAAACAACATTAAGACATTTTAAATATGTGTTAAGAAGAAGAAGGTTGAAATTTGAAATAATGATTCTGTATGTGACCGTCTGTGGTGGAAGAAATACTCAGACTTTTTACTGAATAATAATAATAAACAACACAAGTTAAAATCCTGCATTCATAATGTACTTAAATGATAGTGTTTATTATTATTGTTCAGTTCAGTAACATACATGATTACTTCAGTAATTAGTTGATAGACACACACTTAACAGTCATTTGACTTTTTCCCAAATATTTGATGTTGGTGGTTCTTCAGGAAGGGATGCCAGTCATCTGTTGATTTTCTAGAACAGCCTTTTAATGTTAATGTTAAATATATATCTGTTTTCATGATTAAACTGTTGATGAGGAATACGTGATGTATTGATCATTTTCCTTTGTATGTTTCTCTTTGATTTCCTCCAGGTGTCACCACTTCATCCACCACGTAGTCCATTATTCTTTGAGACCAGGACAGAAGTCTCCAGGTAATTCACGAACAGTTTAACATCAACTGTCCAACACAGAGCCACTGACCTTCAATTGTTTATGTTCAGCATTCAGTAAATTAGAAAAGGGTAGTAATAAAAGTAATCTGGAATATAAAAATAATGTTAAAGTAAACTGTATTAATAGAGGTAATGTAAAAGTAATTAGCAACGTCAGAAGTAAGATGTAATGGACAAAGTAATCTGTTACTAAGTGTAGTTTGGAACAGTAAAAGTTATCTGTAAATTTAATACATATTAAGAAAAGTATTATGTAATGGTAAAAGTAATGTAATATTAGAGATAACGGTAAAACTAATCTGTGATATAATAGCAATCCAGAAGAAAGAGTAATCCAAAATGGAAGTAAACATGTCGCCACAATATATTAAAGGATCAAAACCATCAAGAACTGTATAGTAAGGTCTCAAAAACAGTCAAAAACTGATATAGTTAGGACTCAAAAATGGTAAAAAAAAAAAAAAAAAAAAAAAAAATGTGACAGTATAGTATGACATCAAAAAACATGAAAAAATGTCAGATATAGTATGGTGTCAAAAAACATGAAAAAAATGTTATAGTATAGTATGGCGCCAAAAAATGTCATAATATAGTATGGCATCAAAAAACTTGAAAAAATGTCATAGTATAGGATGGTGTCAAAAACATGAAAAATATAGTATAGTATGGTGTCAAAAAACATGAAAAAATGTCAGTATAATATGATGTCAAAAAAAACATGAAAAAATGTCATAGTATGGCATCAAAAAATGTCATAGTATGGTGTCAAAAAAACAAAAAAATGCATAGTATACTAAGGCGTCAAAAACTCAAAAAACATGAAAAAATGTTATAGTATAGTATGACATCAAAAACTCAAAAAATGTCATAGTATAGTATGGCATCAAAAATGGTCAAAAAATGTCTTAGTATAATATGCCGTCAAAAATGTCATAGTATGGCATTAAAAAACATGAAAAAATGTCATAGTATACTGAGGCATCAAAAACTCAAAAAACATGAAAAAATATAGTATAGTATGGTGTCAAAAAACATGGAAAAAATGTCATAGTTATAGTATGGCGTCAAAAACTCAAACATGTCATAGTATAGTAAGGTGTACAAAACCATCAAAAAAGTCAAAGTAAGGCATGAGAAATGGTCAAAAAAGTCATAGTATAGTAAGGCTTCAAAAAAGATCATAGTATAGTAAGGCATGAGAAATGGTCAAAAAA